>NW_025859471.1:0-31610 GCF_002878395.1 Capsicum annuum
GAAAGTAAAGAAATAAGAAGATTATATTTTAGTAAATTACCTGAACCGTTTAGTTCCAAAATAATAAAGAGTTGGGATGAAGCAAAAATAGTCGATACCCTAGGAGCAGTCCTATTGATAGTATGACATACACTCGTGTGTGTGGGTGTGTGTGGGTGTATATATATATACACATATGTACACACTCTCTTTTTTCATCCTATATTACTTGATTGATTTTAATTGATTAATCCTGCTCTATCTTATTAGTGAGTCTTCATCTAAATGACTTCTATTATATATTGATCATGGAGTGATTAGTGTTGACTTACCTAAGTTAGTGTGCCTATCTTTTTTTTGGTGAATTTGTTGACCGTTGTGTTGGGCTATCCGGATTAAGATGAATTGATGAAATTATTGGATTTTAGATAGTTCGCGTCGGGGGGAGGTGGGTGGGTGGGGGGGGGGGGGCAGTTTGGATGGTCCAAAATTTACATTAGCTTGTTGAGTACATGTGGTTTCATACTCAACCTTGCTTTTTTTTCTTCATGTTCTGCACGCCGTGTAGGTTTGGGATCGAGTAGAAGCTTATAGATTGGTTTCTTGTAGTATTGGCGTTGTAGAGATCGAGGTAGTGGCTGATGGACTTCAAGCTTATCCGGTTATCTTTATATATATCTTGTGCCTATTTTCGCATTTAAGATACCTTAGCCTATTCGATATATTTCTATATTAGAAGCTTGTACTAGTGAAAATTCGAACTGGGATATATTTTCGAGACTTGTGTCTCATATATATATATATGTATATGTATATATACGTATATGTATATGTATATGTATATGTACATGTATATGTATGTATGTATGTATTTATATATTTGTATTTTTTTTTGTTTCTTCTGTTTTCACTCTTGAGCTCTCTTTAACTCTTATACTTTGGATTGGATTAGTCTTACTTATTTGGCGGGTTTGACAAGTGTTATCATGTGCCTTTTTTAGATCGTGACAATATATTTGAATTTTTTAACTTGAAACTTCTTATTTTACCTGAAAATGTCCTATTATAACACAAAAAATATGTCGATGACATGTTTATATTTTTTATACTTTAAGAAATTCTCATAATTGTTAATTTTTTATCTTTTTAATTTTGTTTGCTTATAGAATACCAAAATATTTATAGCATAAATATATTTGGCACAACTCCACCTTTTTAGGAGTATTAAAATAACTTTAAGCAGTTAGTAATGACAGATCGATAACGTTTCACTCTTTTCATAACCAAAATACCCTTCAAAAGACAAAAATCACCTTTGAAAATATCTAAGCACTAATCATATTCTCTCTCTACCCAAAAACCATATTTCTGCCCAAGAAAAAACTTTTAGCTTTCCAAAAGTTAGTGTAACCGTTTTTACTTTCCCTCTATTAAATTAGTATATTAAATTAAGTTTGACAAAATATTCAACTAATTGTATAACTTTGTTTTTTCCTCCATTAAATTAGTTCGATAAAAAATCTTTATCTGAATAGGATAATCTCTCCAAAATAAAATTTTACTCCATCTATTAGAAGAGAGGGTCAACATAATGTTCTGACATTACGCGAAAGTTTAAGGATATTATGGTCCTTGAAATATTTTGCAAGAACAACTTGCTTATGAAGGTTGTCAGTTTAACTTTATTATTTGAACCTTATCAATAATTGTAAAAAATCATCCTTTGAGTAAATTAAAGAGCATGACTTAACATTAAAATGTCATTAAGTATATAGGGCTATTGAACTTTCAATTATTATGAAACATATCTTTCTCACCTAAAAGATGAATAATTTCATTTATTTAGTTCTATAATCCTTCACTCTTTGCACTTATTTATACGGACTTCATTCCACTTTCAATTTTAACATGTAGACTAATAGAGCCCTAATCTAATACTAATGATGCCATACTCTAATATTATCCTTATATTTCTCATTTGAATTTGTAAAGGATAAATTGTTTCCTTCGAATGTGAAGGGTGAATACTTACTATATATGCCTAAATTTATATGAATCAATTAAGTAATTTAATAAGATGATAATTCATATTAATTAAGTATAACTAAATATTAGAAGTAAATAAATGTCATATATTTCTTTTATAGTGTGGCGTTATATATTTTAGTTTTTTACTTGGCTCTAATGTTGAAAAAAGAAAGAATTTATTTGTTCATTTTAGCAAATTAAGAAAAATTTATTATTTTCTTTCAATATTTTTCTTATCATTAAGTAACTATATAAATAATTAATAGTCAACTTTAGATATTCAAAGCATATTTACAAAAATAAAGTAGTAAAATAAACTCATAAAAGATATTTTCTTAATATATGCGACAAGTAAACATGGATAGTAAAAATGAATAAAAAAACACTTATTAATATTTTACGTTTTTGACAAGTAAAGTCTTATAAAATTTATTTAACTGTTTAAACTTGTCGATAAATTCTAAATTATTATGATAAAGACAAATTAATACTTTACAATAAAAAAAGTACATTCATGCCCTAGAGGAGCAAAATAATTATAGCCAAATGCCCCTTTATAAAAAACACCCCCAAACTTATTACAGTTAATACCCCTAAGCAAGAATCTCCCACGATATAAGACATGTACACGACCTTTCTTCAATAATTCAGAGAAGTAAAAACTCTACCCTCTTCCAAAATTTCCTCTCTTCCAAATTTTTCTTCTTCCTCAATTGAAGTTAGCCCTAGATTTGACAAATCTACACCATGAGAGCTGGAGCTCCAAGCAATAGTAAATCACTACTGACGTTGAGGTCATACTAATTGAATCTACTTTTAATTATGAAAATTTAGTAGCAAAGAACTCAAGTCAACTCAAAGTTATTTCTACTGCAAACATCGACATTAAATATGTAGTTATATTTGGATTTCTGCCGTTGATCATAATTAGTGATATAAGTGTGGAAGTCTACATCAAATTGAAGAAGAAGAATCATGGCATCACTTCCCATCCTTTAGTGATCTCCTTCACTCATACACCAATCAAAATAGATACATCAATGCTTGATCGCCCAAAATTATTACTATTCATATTTTATAGTCAAATATTACCAAGGCGTTGCTATATACTTTTATTATTTGGCATATTTAAATTTAAATACAAATTTCATATTGCTTCAATAAGTGTTTGTTTTGTCATTATGTATGATATTCAATTTTTAAATCATCATTTATCTAAAATGTACATGAAAAACTGTGCAGTATGTTCAACAATCCTAAAAAACATTGTATGATACCAAAAAGTGTATATATAATATACTGAAATAATATTATTAAGGAATAACCAAGTGATTCATAAATGAACCACTTACTTATGCTTGATATCAAACCAATATATATGTATATACATATACATATACACATATATATATATATATACCGTGTTATGATATCATTAATGAATGACCAAGTAATTTATAAATAAACTACACACTTATGCATGATACTATCACAATATATGAATATACTGATGTGTTAGCATTAAGGTTTTCTTTATTCATTCATGTGCCACCAACTTATTCCTCAATGATAGCAATAAATTATATATATAAAATCATGGTATTATTCACTAATAAACAATCCTTCGTTGAAGTAGGAGGAGTACTCATAATTTATAAATGAGCCCATCCTAGTATATGATATACTGACATGATATCACTAATGACTGTTTCATATAATCATTAATACACCTCATATAATGTATGATAGCACTATATTATTTATGTTCATAAAATAAAAATAAAGTGAATATAAAGTATATATGAAACATCTACTAATAAAAATAAAAATACTATCTAATACAAAATCAACACACACACACACACACATACACATATATATATATACACATGCTGATATGGTATCATTGAGGAAAAATCAAGTGATTCATAAAGGAATTAGTCACTTATACATGATACCAAATCATTATATATATACTATCATGGTATCATGTAATGTCCCGAATCTATACTTAGGATGTCACACGGTGCTTACAATTTCGAAGGACCACAAGATAACCCATGACTAGTAGCTGCTGTGAGCACCAAATAATAATACTAAAAAACATATGTGGAAGAAAAACTAAAATACCATAAGGTTCTCAAAATACTAAAATAAATACTGAGTGTTCTGATAATAATATCTGAAAAATTAAAAACTGACTGTGCAAGTCTGAAAGCCTCGAACTATCTGAATATGAAGTTGATGAGATAAGTCCCCAACTAACTCTAACTACTGAACTAACTGAAATACTGAACTGTTAAAATAAAATTATATCCTCGCTGGATGAGGACTCACTAGTATAACTACTGTTGATAGCCTGAGATGCTAAGTACATCGGAAAACTAAGCGTCCGAACCTATAATATGTGACATTATAGCACAAAGAAAGAGTATGGGTTAGCACGTTGAATGTACTGGTATACTAAGTGAGGTAGGTTGATATGCATGGGTTTATATGCATGAGATGATAAATGATTGAATGTACATCATGAAGTAACTGGATGAGAGTACATGCAAAATTATAACTACTAATGTGCTGAGTATACAATATTCTGTATATAACATCTGCTTTAATTAGACTGAAATTGAAATACTGAGTTTTGATAACTGAATACTAATAACTAAAAAGTTTAGAATGATATTGATGTACTGAATTCTGATGGCTAAGTAACTGATAACTTATAGCCATAGTTCTATAGAACTATCTGAGTTCTTTACTGAATTATGAGATTGAATACTGATTTCTTAGTATTAACTGTTGAAATTGTAACTGTGGAAGTGCTCATCAAACTGAAAAACCCTTATTTTAAATTGAGTTGGGGTCCAACCTGTGACCCCAGTTGGAAGGGTGTTAGCACATTATCAAGGGATACTAACAAGGCTGGGTCAACCCTAATCTGGTAGAAAGACTCATAAAATATATATATGGTTGCGTCAATCCTAGTCTGGCAGGAGAATGACTTACCCTACTTTGGCTACGTAGTTCTATAATGTAGGGATTGCTACTAAGTGTCAAACCCTCTGACTGACAGGAATGCCCCAATTCTTGGGTTTGCTCGGTGCTGAATCCTACTTCCAATTAAATATACATAGATTACTAGATTATACTAAGCTTGACTAAACTAACACTAATCGTGTTAACTGACTGAACTAGAGTTAATTGAGTTCACTGAGTTCTGTAACTGACTGAGTACTACTACTCATGACATTACTGAGACTATTGTGTAACTACTATAATTCTAGGTAAACCACTAGATTGGTGGGTATTTAATACCCCCACGACTCGATAAAATCATTAGTAAAGCATGACAAAATCTTGAAGGCATTACACTAATTACTTGTCCACCATGCATTTATTTAGACATTTTGTCAAACACTTGAGAGGCATGAACTTGTACATGAATGGAACCACATGATAACATGTCATGAATTCACTATTCAATTTACATAGGCATTCTATCAAATACTTGGGGAGCATAACTAATGCACATGAAATTTATCAAGATATAAACATTACGGTTACAACACTCAACCTACAATTTAAGGGTTTAACATGAGGATCAGATAATTCTACATACTTGCTTATTAATTTACTTGAAACTTGTAATGAACCTTGGTTTGAAAACCATACATTAATACATACGCGAAAACAATCCAATTTAACCATGTAAATTATGAAAACAATATACTTGTAGTTTAAAAAGGGTTCTTGAACTCCAAGGATGGAAGGAAATCCAAGGATGAACACCTAACATACCTTGATTGTTGATTTTGTGATGATTGATAGAGGTTTCTGTAATACCCCACAAAATTCTCTCCTAGTCTGAGCCTTAGAGTGTGTTTTTTGAAGTGAAAGTCCAATCTCAAAAGTTTGAGAGATATCTTCCCAAGTGTGAAATACTTTGAACTATGTAGAATTTCCCTAATATCGACTTTTTGTCATGTAGAGCATTAATATCAATCTTCAGAAATCAGGACTGTGAGGTAGAGTCTTCTATCTCAGTGAGAAACTCAGATCGTTCCATTGATTTATGACCATCTGTTAGATAGGCTTGATCTCAAATTCAGTTGAGTATTCTTGTTATCAGATCCAGATATCTCCCGATAGATAGGCTTAATCTCAGTCTTAGATCCTGTTGAATATTCTTGTTATCAGATCCAGAGATCTTTCGATAGAAAGGCTTGATCTCAATCTCAGATCCTATTGAGTATTCTTGTTATCTGATCCAGAGATCTCCCAATAGATAGGCTTGATCTCAGTCTCAAATTCAGTTGAGTATTCTTGTTATCAGATCCAGAGATCTTTCGATAGATAGGCTTGATCTTAGTCTTAGATTCTATTGAGTATTCTTATTAGTAGATTTGGATATGATTATTTTCTTATCATTGATAATAGATTCTAAAGTTATCCGTTAGAGAGAGGTTGATCTCTGATTCTGCCAGTCAAGAGTAGTGAGATCAGAATTCAATATTTATGTAAGTATGTTCAGTTAATCAATTATCAGTATCAGAGGATTCAGTGATTCAGTATTTTAGTGTTAGTAGTGAGTTCAGATGATAGTAAAGCAGTACTGAGTTTCAGTATCTAGGGTTGTGATGATTGTGATTATGGTTTGTGCATTCCTGTACGTGTTCTCATTCGGTACTCTCATGATTATTCAGTTATGTAGCTATTCATGTATGAGCCCTTGTATTTAGCCTTACCTCAGCTGCATACTCGATATATTCCTATACTGACGCACTTGTGCTATGGTGTTTTATTTGACACCATAGGTCCAGAGGCATGTGATCCAGAGTTCCCTCAGTAGTTCAGTCCTAGTCAGTAGTAGTATACATAGAAGTGAGTCCTATTCATTCGAGGATGATCTTTGTATTATTATTACATCAGAATTTGTTTATTTTTAGTTGATGGAGTTAGTTGGGCACATGTCCCATCAACTCTATAGTTCAGATAGTTAGAGGCTTTTCGGATGGGTGCATTAGTATTCAGTTTTCAGTTTTGAGTATTTATAGATGTGTTGAACCTTATGGTTTGTTTCTGCCTATTTTTCCACATTTATTTTCAACTATTATGTAGTGTTTATGGTACAGATATCAGGAAAGAGTTAGCTTGTAGTCCTTCAGGATCATGAGAACCATGTAACGACTAGGGGTAGTCTTGGGTCATTACAAACTAAGTATCAGAGCCTAAGGTTCAAGAGTATCCTAGGGAGTATGGAAAGCTGCATCTAGTTGAGTCTTGTTCATGGGTGTGTTATGCCCCACATTTATGTGCAAGAAGATACAAGATGTTTTAGGAATAGTTTTCCTTCTTTCAATTTTCATGTTGTGTAAGTGAGCATAAGCTGGAGTTGATTCTCAGTCTAATCCACTTCTTTTTTCCATTTATAGAGTATGCCTCATCATAGAGATTATGTCCGTGGGGTTGATGACCAGCCCCCTTGGCCAGTAGATCCTAAGAATGAGAGTGTGTGATATACTGAGTTTCGGGTAGCTTTTCATGTGCTAGCCCAAATAGTGACTAATGTTCAGGGCAACCACCAGGCTGTATCCCCACCTCAGCAAGATGGGGATTCAACCATAGCCAGGATCAGAAGTTTCATGAGAATAAACCTGCCAGAATTTTGTGGGTCAGTAGTAGGTGAGGACCCACAGCTTTATCTAGAGGAGGTGAGGAACATTACCCAGATTATGCATGTTTCTAAGGAGGAGAGTGTTGAGTTACCATCCTATAGGTTAAAGGATATTGCTCATGATTGTGTAGTAATATGGAAGGAGGGTAGAGGGAAGGATGTAGCTCCCATAACTTGGACAAGTTTCAGGGTGCCTTTTTAGATAAGTTTTTCCCACTAGAGATGAGAGAGGCTAAGGTAGAAAAGTTTATAAATCTAAGGCAAGGTTCCATGACAGTGAAAGATTATTGTCTTAAGTTCAACCAATTAGCTAAGTATGCTCCCAACTTGACAGCTGACCCTAGAGCGAGTATGAGTAAGTTTGTGGCTGGTGTATCTGGGTTAGAATTGAAAGAGTGTAGGGCTGTTATGCTTCATAGAGATATGGACCTTGCTAGACTGATGATGCACACTTAGTAGATTGAGGTAGATAAGATGAAGGAAAGAGAGAGAGTGAGTAAGAGAGCTAGGACAGGTAGTCGTGGTTTCTCTCAGGTAGGGTCCCAAGGTGGTAGCCATTCCCAGCATAGTAGGAGATTTCCTATCCCAGCTCCATCCTTAGCAAGTGTACCTGCACCAGGGTTTAGGGGTGTCAGTTCTGATGAAGTGCCAGGGTCCAAAGCCCAGAGTAGTGCTAGTGGTGTTCATACTTATCTGCTTTATGAAGAGTGTGGCAAGAGCCACCATAGTGTGTGTAGAGACGGTAGTGATGTGTGCTTCAGGTATGGTGATCTAGGCCATAGAATGTGAAAATGTAGAGTGCTAGATCAGAGGGGTAGTCTCCGTGCACTTCAGGCTCTCCTTGATCGAGAAGGATTCCCTGATATAAATTTGGGTATTTTATGAGTTTTCATCATTGTGATATTCATTATTTGATCCTTTGCTTCCATTTTGGGCTTATATGTTAGCATGAGTCATGCATGAGTTTCAGATCTCAATCGATCAATCATGACCCAGTTCATAGGTGACCCGTGTACCGCCCCAGTGTTTCAACGAATTGCGTTTAGAGGGACATAGAGTCCCAAGGGGGAGATACCCCATGGTACTACGCTGTTTGGATGTACTTAGATTCATTCAGTTGCATATTTAGACTCTCCTTATAGGGTTAACATTAGTTATCATTGCATTGACAGTCATGCTTTCGAGAGTCAGTTCAGTCAGACATTCATGCATTAGATATGCATGTTTAATCGGAAGAGTTCAGCTTGTTAGTGTGTTTAGTTATGCATTCATGAGATCAACCTAGTTATGAGTTCATACATCAGATATACAAGTGTGCTATGAAAATTCAGCTATGAGTAGCTTCAGTTGAGTATCCCATGCATCAGATATGCATGTCCAGTATGAGAACCCAGTATGTCGGTTGTTCCATTTGTGTAATCATGTCTTGAGATGTTCTTGTTCCCTGAGTAAGTTCAGTTGATCAGTATTCTTAGTCTATCAATTTACATTTGAGGATGAATGGTTCCATGGGGGAGATAATGTAACCCCCCACAAAATTCTCTCCTAGTCTAAGCCTTAGAGTGTATTTTGGGAAGCGAAATTCTGGTCCCAAAAGTTTGAGAGGTGTCTTCCCAAGTGTGAAATACTTTGAACTATGTAGAATTTCCCTAATATCAAATTTTTATCATGTAGATCATTGAATAAGCTTTCCGTCGATACCAAATTTACCCAAATCCGATACTCGGGTGAAGAGTTAGAGCCATTTTAGTAAGACGGTGTGCCACCTTGCACTTTAGCGCATTGCGGAGCTAGCCAAAATGGAAATCATCAAAATCCAGTGAGCCTCCGCGATTATGGCGCATCGTGCCAAGGCTTAATTTCAGAATTATCAATTTCCAGTGCACCAACGCGATTCCACCGCGTCGCGGTGCCTTTTCAGTTCGCAACCAAGGTGGCAATGCAATTACCACCACGCCGCGCTGTCATGCAGTTTCCCAATTGTCTAATTTTTAGTGAACTGGCACAATTATGGCGCGTCGCACCAGCATGTAAAATTGGGATTTTTTGGTTTAATTCTAAGGGCTTTTTGGTCTTTTTCACTCTTCTTCAGCCCCTATATATACTCGATAAAAGGCTCTCAGCCTCATTTTCCATCTTCAACATCAAGACTAGGGTTTTATAAAATCAAAACCCTTATTTATTCTTCAAGTAAAATCAATAGAGATCAAGAGAAATCAAGAGGAATAAAGAATCTCTCCATGAACTTTCAGGAAAAGAGTTTTCCCAAGATATGTAGATGTTGATTCTTGGGACCCTTTCATCCAAGAAGCTCAAGAACCCTTTTCTAAAATTCAAATATATTGTGTTTATGGGTTTTCATGATTCATGTGAGTTGAAATTGATGTTTCTTCTATCATTAAGTTGTGATTCATGTTTGTTTTCAAGGCCTTCAAGATTTGACCCTAGTATGTGGAATTTATGTGATGGTTATGATAAACCCTCTTCAAGTTGCTTTCTATGTGATGTGTTCATGTCAATTAAGTATGGAAATGGTTGAATAAGCAAATCATGCTCCCCATATGTTTGATAAAATGCTTATGCGAAGAATTAGGACCATTATGGAATGTTGATTAGGAAACCCCAAATTGTGAGCAAGCCCATGCATGCCTAGTGTTTGATAAAATACCTTAGTGAATGAATTATGATATCATAGCATGAAATCCCTAATTAGGTGTAAACCCATGCATGACTAGTGTTTGTTGAAAAGCCTTAGTGAGCAAGTTGAGACATGATAGTATGAAATTCCCCAATTACGTGCTCTTTGATGCATGCTAAGGCTTTAATACATGCCAAGTGCTTGACAAGTTAGTTGTGACATGATAGTATGAAATTTTCCCAAATCATGTGCTATCCAATACATGCCAAGACTGATATATGTGTGAAGTACTTGATGTAAGACCTTATTGAATGGAGCATAATCTAATAACATGTTTCCTCTACTCTATTATATGTCTATGATTCCTAACTGCTTGATGTGATGCCTTAGTGATTGTGATAGTGAATATATGGTTGTGATTCCTAAATGCTTGAAGTGCTGCCTTAGTGATTGTGATAGTGAATATATGGTTGTGATTCCTAAATGCTTGAAGTAATGCCTTAGTGATTGTGATGTGAATATATAGTTATGATTCCTAAATGCTTGAAGAGATGCTTTGGTGATTGTGATAATGAATGAATGACCGTGGTTATGACTAGTCAAGAATGGTTATGTCTTACTTTTGTGTTATCGAATCCTGGGGGTATTTATACCTGACAATTTAGCTGCTGTCTAGAGCCTGTGTCAGTTTTCATGATAATCCCAGTTGGTCCATGATTCTCAAAACTCAGTGAATTATAGAACTCTGTATCCTCAGATAGATATAGAACTTAAGAGATCTCAGTAATCTCAGTAATCTTCGTAATCCCCGTATTGCTAGTAATCTAGCCTCAGCACTGTACTTAGCTCAGATCTAGTTGTATTTAAGTGTTCATTTCCAACCTCGGTAGTGACTGAGTAATCTATTTAAACCCTAAATCGTCAGTCAGATACCATGATTCAGTAGTATTCCATCAGATACGAAACCATGTGAATTCTGCTTAATTCAGTTAGATCATTTGAGAAATGTGAACTGTATCAGATTTAGTTCAGTTTGTGTTCAGTTGAGAATTTAGTTCAGAGTCTTTCAGTTGGGAGTAAGAGCAAGCACCGAGTGAGGGAAGGGATGGCAGCTCCCCATCAGAGAGAGGCCGAGTCATTAGGAGCAATCCCTAAACTCCAGAACTGCATAGCCAACGCAGGATGCAGGAGTCCCCGTCAGTAGAGGCTATCACCGTTAGAGAGGTTTGACTATTATATTACCTTAGGCTGACTTCCTGTGCGGGTCATCCATTAGAGAGGCTTGACCAGAGAGGTATTTACCTGTGGCACAGTATTGACACCCTTCCAGCTGAGGTTATAGGTTGGACCCCACCTATGGGAGGTTGGGGCATGTCGGTTAAGTAACTACTTCCCACAGTTGCAATTTTAGTATCAATCTTCAAAAATCAAAACTGTGAGGTATAGTCGTCTATCTCAGTGAGGATCTCAGATAGTTCCATTGATTCATGACCATTCGTTAGATAGGCTTGATCTCAGATTCAGTTGAGTATTCTTGTTATCAGATCTAAAAATCTCTCGATAGATAGGCTTGATCTCAGTCTCAGATCCTGTTGAGTATTCTTGTTATCAGATCCAGAGATCTCCCAATAAGTAGGCTTGATATCAGTCTCAAATTCAGTTGAGTATTCTTGTTATCAGATCCAAAGATCTCCCGATAGATAGGCTTGATCTTAGTCTCAGATTTTGTTGAGTATACTTATTGTTAGATTCGGAAATGATTAATTTTTTTATCATTGATAATAGATTCTAGAGTCATCCATTAGAGAGAGATTGATCTCTGATTCTGTCAGTCGAGAGCAGTGAGCTCAAAATTCAGTCATTTATGTGAGTACATTCAGTTGATAAGTTATTAGTATCAGATAATTCAGTGATTCAGTATCTTAGTGTTAGAAGTGAGTTCAGATGATAGTAAAGCGGTATCCGAGTTTTAGTTTCTAGGGTTATGATAATTATGATTATGGTTTGTGCATTCCTGTATGTGTTCTCGTTCGGTACTCTCATGATTGTTCAGTTATGAAATTATTCATGCATGATCCCTTGCATTTTGCCTTACCTCATCTGCATACTCGGTAAATTCCCACACTGACATATTTGCACTATGGTGTTTTATTTGACACCATAGGTCTAGAGGCACGTGATCCAGAGTTCCCTCAGCAGTTCAGTCCCAATCAGTAGCAGTAGACGTAGAACTGAGTCCTCTTCATTTGAGGATGATCCTTGTATTATTATTGCATCATTATTTATTTTTAGTTGACGGAGTTAATTGGAGACATGTTCTATCAACTCCACAGTTCAGACAATTAGAGGCTTTTCGGACGGATGTATTAGTATTCAGTTTTCACTTTTGAGTATTTATAGATGTAGTGAACCTTATGGCTTGTTTTTGCCTATTTACCGCATTTATTTTTAGATTTTATGAAGTGTTCATGGTACAGATACCAAGAAAGGGTTAGCTTATGGTCCTTCGGGGTCATGAGCACCATGTAATGACTAGGGGGTAGTCTCAGGTCGTTACAGTTTCTTGGAACTTAGACTTGAGCTTGATGAACTAGGGTTTTTTCTCTAGAGGATTTTTGTGACTAATTAATGAATTATGCTTTTTTTGGGGCTTAATCTCGTGTTTTGAATGAAATGGGCCAGGGGAAAAGGACCTAATTGCCCTTGGAATGTCGGGGTTTAATGCACAAAAACTGCCCAGTGATGCGATACCCGACGTACCGCGTCGATGGTGTCGATACAATTAGCGGTGTGTCTCTTTGAGGGGTACAATACGATAGCCAACACGACGTATCAAGATCACATTGGCTTGCTATTTTAGACATCCAAACATGACACAAACAACGTCAAAAAATTCTGAAACTCACCCAATATAACCTATTGACATCCCTGATCATGATTAATCAATTTAAAAATCGATAATCTAATGCTTAAAATATCATAAATGATGCCATTGAAATATCGAGGCCAAAAATGAGACTAAGTGTCAATACTTGGCTGAAATTTTCTAAGTTTGGGACCTCTTTTGGCATGCTATATAGGGCTGAAATGACTAGGACTTTGCGGGGTCTTATAATATCTCCACCTTGGGATCATTCGTCCTTGAATAAGAGTAACTGAACTAAGAAAAACTGAGGAACTGTATTTATACTGACATGCATAACTGAATTCTGTAAACATGAAACATAACTGAACTATTTCATGAATGCATGAATGATATGAGAATGTTATGCAGCTATAACTGAACTTGAAATAGAGTAAATCTAAGGAAGACTGTCACTTTAGGCTGAGAATACCGAAGGACCTGAGATTCTTTACTGGACATGTACGAATGGGAACATGATATCCCATCTGGGTCTGAAACATTATGTATGAACTGAATATCATGGATTGAACTGATTCCTTAAAGACATGCAGTGACATGAGAATGGTTATAAGGCTGAGATAGGAACGAGGGAGTCAACCTATGAGTAACCACTACCTCCTGATAGGTATAGTTTCATGAAGAAAAGATAATAGATTTAGTACGTGAAAAGAACAGGGGTGTTACATTTCCCCCTTGGGATAGTTCATCCCTCGGATGATACTGACTTGGTAGATATATTAATGAAAACTGAGATGATGCACGAAACTCTTATGAACCGAGTCACGACTGAATATTTGGAATTGAAACTATTGCATGATGCATGAACTACAATGAATTCGCAATTTACATGGATGTAAATATTGGAAGAAGAGGTTGAAACATGGCTAGAATTCTGTAACATGGAACATAGGCCTACGAAACATAAGCTAGGATAGTATTTCTATGACTTAGACCATGTAACTGCAACTACTGACCTTCAATCTTAGCCACACTTCTCCATTACTCTCTCAACCATACTTTCTACTTTAACACCGCACTTCACTTGAGACTACTGAAAACATTCATATAGGCACTGATAACTCTACCTACTAAGGTTTGAGATGGTCTGAATTCTTCTACTATGTTCAAACCTACTTGAATCTACAAAATGCACACATCATACTATAAGACTAGTCAGAATCCTAAATTCAACACACCCTAAATTCTTATGTTCAGGGTAAGAGACTTATATCAAGGGGTTGCATTTCTTTTCTTGCTTATATTTGTGATGTTAGTGCATAGAGTTCTTCGCTTGATTTTATTTCTATAGTCTGTGATTTTCCTGTCATCTTTCCAACCATCTACTTGACCTTCTTCATGGATATGATATTAAGTTTATTATTGATCTTAAGAAGGGAACTCGACCTATTTCTATGGCACATTACTATAAGGCTCATGCTGAGCTTAAGCATCTAAATTCTTAGCTTCAAGATCTTCTTGGTAAGGTCTTAATTAGGCTGAGTGTGTATCCTTGGGGGTGCTACTATATTTTTTAGAAGAAAAAGAATGGTTCTATGTATATGTTCATCGATTACAAGCATCTAAATAAGGTGATAGTAAAGAATGGGTATCCTATGCCTCGTATTGATGACTTATTTGGCCATCTTCAGCGAGCGACAGTGTTCTATAAGGTTTACTTAAGATCCAGTTACAATTAGTTAAGGATTCAGGATGAGGACATCCTAAAGACAACCTTCAGACTTGCTAGGGCGATTATGAGTTCCCGGTGATGTCTTTTAGGTTGACTAATTTCTGATTGCATTAATGGATTTAATGAACCGCATATTCAAACCTTATTTGGATTCTTTTGTAACTGTATTCATCGATAACATTCTTGTGAATTTGAGAAGTAGGGAGGAGCATGAGTAATATTGGAGGGTTGTGCTCCAGACTTTGAGACATAGGCTTTTTGTGAAAGTCTCAATGTAAGAGTTTTGGCTCGAGCCAGTTAGATTCATAGGACATGTAGTATCTAAGAATAGGATTATTGTGGATGCAGTGAAGATTGAGGCTATTTGTGATTAGTATAGACCTATATCTCTGACTGAGGTTCATAGATTTATTGAGTTGGTAGGTTACTAAAAGTGGTTTGATGAGGGTTTTGCTACTAATGCAGTGTTGATGACTAGATTTACAAAGTAAGAGGTCATTTCCAGTGGTTTGAGGAGTGCGAGTTGAGTTTTCATAAGCTTATGGATTTTCTAACTTTAGCTTCTATATCGACCTTCCTATTGAGGGCAAGAAGTTCACCGTATATTGTGATTCTTTTAGTGATGGTTTGGGTTGTGTTTTGATGTAACATTGTGAGTTATTGCTTATGCTTTAAGATAGTTGAAAGTTTATGCGTACAACTACCCTGCTCATGACTTATAGTTGAAGGCGATAGTTTTTACACTTATGATTTAGAGGCATTACTTTTATGGCATTCATTCTTGGATCTACACTAATCACCGTAGTCTTCATTACATTATGAATCATAGAGAGCTTAATTCGATACAGAGTAGATGGATGGAGTTACTGAAGGATTATGGCATCTCTACTATATACCATCTGGGCAAGGCGAATATGGAAGTGGACACCTTAATTTGGAAGGCAGTGAGTATAGGTAGCTTGGATTTTGGTTTAGCTTTTGAGTGTCCATTTGCGTGGGACATCTATTCCTTAGCCAACTTGATGGTTTGAATTGATATTTTAGACTCCAGGAGCTTCCTTACTAGTATTGAGGCCAACTCTACCTTATTTGATCAGATTTTAAGTCATCAGTTTGAGTATAGTGGCCTTTATGGAATCTATGATCAAGGGTTGAGGGGAGAGTCCAGGAGGGATACTATGGATTTCGAGGGAAATTTGACATTTATAGTTGCATTTGTGTACCGAGGGTTAGAGACTTTATTCAATTGATTTTGTGTGAGGCTCACAACTCCATATACTCTATTCACCCTAGGACATTTAAAATGTATAAAGATTTGAGGTAACACTATTGGTAGAGTGGTATGAAGAGAGATATAGCGGACTTTGTAGATCATTGCCTATGTTGTCAGTAGGTGAAGCCCAATCATCAAAGGCCTGGTAGCCTGATTTAGAGATTTCCCATTCCCAAGTGAAAGTGGGAATGAATCACCATGGACTTTATTAGTGGTTTACCTCAAACGTGGTTCTGATGGTATTTGAGTCACAGTAGATTGGTTGATCAAATAAGCATATTTCCTTTCTATTCAGATATCCTTCAGTGCTGAGAGGTTCACCCATATATACATTTATGAGATATTTCTCTTGCATGGAGTACCCATATCTACTATTTTAGACCGGGGCTCGGTATTCTCTTCTAGCTAGGAGGAGTTGGGAACTCAGGTGGACCTTAGCGTTGCTTTTCACCCTCACAACTATGGGACATCAGAGTGGTCTATTAGGAATTTCAAGGATATGCTCCTGGCTTGTGTTATGGACTTTGGAGGTTAGTGGGAGCAACACTTAGCATTGGAAAAGGTTTCCTATAATAATTGATACTATTCGAGCATTGTGGTGGAAACATTTGAGATATTGCATGGTAGGCATTGTCGATATCGGATAGGGTGGTTTAAGACCTTTAAGGATAGGCGTCTTATACTAACTTAGGCCTTGTGGTACGGACTTACTTCGAAATTCATTGGATAGGGTCTGGGTTATTCGGGATAGGTTGAGGACAGCTCAAAGTAGTAGAAGGCTTATGCAGATCATAGACTTCATGCCTTAAGGTTTGGAGTTGGAGACCGAGTGTTTCTTCAAGTATTTCCCATGAAGGGCGTGATGTCATGACTCAAACTAGGTTCTGACCGTGAAAGGAATCTCAAGTCTACCATGGAACGGAGACCACCCCCATTGCCCGACCTTATGAAGACAAAATAATAATAATAATAACAAAGAAGATTTCCAATTCAAGTTATTCAAAATTTAACAGGGCGCACTTTAAGAGACGGCAGCTAACGTATGCCAACATTGGAAATGGCCCAAAAATAGCAGACGAAGGCAAAGATCACAACCAATACAACACCTAAAGGACTATTGGAAGTAATACTACAACAATCAGTATTAAATAGGAAGCCAACAACTCCATAAATAGGGGCTTCTCAACAATCTACAGTTCAGCTAGCTGGGAGAGACAAAGGAACTAGCAGTGGCTCTACAACGAGAATAGTTACACCGAAAATAGGGGTTCCTCAGCCACTACCTATAGTTCAAATAACTGAATGGGTATTGGGGACTGGCAGAGGCTCAAAAGGTTTGATAAATGTTCTGATACAAAATCCCCTAGTCACTCACACCACCAAATCTCCACCTGAAAATTCTAAGAATGCGGAAGGCTCAACACAAGCGATGAAGAAGCTAACCTTCTCAGCAAGTTCCAAACCAACTGAGGCACAACAGATCAAACTTCCCCTGGTGGGTAAGAAACTTTAATACTTTCCACCTGTAATGAAGATTGAGTTAAAGTGGTTAAATTAAGTCTAGATAAAGTGGAAAAGCAACAATGAAAATGGGACTGTGTTTAATAGGATATGTTATGGGGAAGAATCCATCGTTCAAACTGATATTACACTGTGTATACATTCTGGAAGTATGTGGTAACACCTAGAGTTTACTTACATGATGAGGGATATTTCATTTTTCGGTTTGAGAATGAAGACGATAGAGCAGCCATACACATATGACTATAGAGAATTTATGCTGAAACCATGGATACCAAACTTTCATAGGAGTAAAGAGTCTTTGAAACAAGTACCACTATGGGTTGTCTTTCCCAATCTATCAATTCAATACTGGCTATCAAAAACTTGAGCAGAATAGCAAGCTACTTAGGCAAACCAATATGTACTGATGGCCTAACTGCTGGGGAGGGCAGAATTTCCTGTGCTAGAATGCTAATAGAAATGGATGTCACACAACCACTACCTGAGTAATTGCTGATTGAAGAACCTAATGGGAATCTTAGAAGGCAAGACTTGGACTATGACTGGTGGCCAGGGTACTGCCAAGATTGTATGGCTCTAGAACATGAGACACATAAATTCCCTTTAAACAAAGTAGCAAAATAACACCCTAAACCTCCTAAACCAACACCAACACAGAAGAAGAATATGGGTCCTATATAGTCGTTACAAAAGACTATTCTAATATCTGTACAAGGTATGGGTCTTATAGTTGCTGATACAAATGAATTACTAGAATCTGATTCTAGAAGCATCAAGGGAAAGGAGCAAGTGCAGGTAATATAGGATGCAAAGTCAGTTACAGGTTGTAGAACAGGGAAGGACAAGAGGAAAGAGACACCAATGAGGCACGTAGGATCACCTTATTGGGAGCTCTTAAGGCTTTTGGGAAGCCCTCCAAGGATCCAACATAATTTTTTTCTCCTGGAATATAAGAGGGCTAAATCAGTCCTTTAAATAGAAGGAGTTAAAATTCTTTCTGTACCATCATTAAATTGATCTATTGGGTTGTTTAGAAACAAAACTAAAGAGTAATAAGAAAGATACCACCACAAAGCTACTCGGTAAGGAATGGACATGCACAACTAACTATAATATGGATCAGATAGGAAGAATATGGCTATGCTGGAAGCATCAACATGTTAAGATCATAATTGAATTAGCTACATCACAAGTTGTACATTTCTATCTTGAAGATAAAGGATCTAGGTCTGCTAGTTTCATGACTTTTGATGTCTACAATACCTCTGTAGGCAGGAAACACGTATGGGAACAACTGAAAGAACTTCACCATGATATAAAATAAAACATAGATCATATTAGGTGATTTTAATACTGGTCTCTATATGAGTGATAGTCTTAATGGAGACCCTATCCAATAAACTAACATATAGGATTTTCAGGACTGTATAGAGCAGTTATGATTGGGCATACTACCTAAATAAGGATGTGACTATACTTGGAGTAAAACAAGAGAAGCAACTGATAGAATTTACATCAGAATAGACTGGATACTTGGAAATGCAGCCTGGTTTATACAATATAGGGCTCTATAGGCTGTATTCAGGCAACCAGGATGTTCATATTATTCACCAATCACTGTCAACTCAGAAGTTCAGATACAAATTACTAAAAGACCTTTCAGATTGCTGAATGTCCTATTATCCAAGATAATTTTTAGAACATGGTGAAAAAGATTTGCAGTCATAATATTCAGGGGTGTATAATGTATTCAGTGTGGAAAAAGTTATTAAGAATTAAAGTTAAATCTCAGACTCTCAATAAATAGATGTCCTCATTGGAGCAGAAAATATAGGAACTGTGATCAGAACTATAGTAAGTGCAAGCAAAATTAAATAGTAATTTATTTGATACAGGATTGATCCAGCAAGAGAAACCAGTTCTTTCCCAACTCTAAAAATAGGACTGGATGAATGAACAAGTCTTAAGATAGAAATCCAGGGAAACTTGGATAGCACATGGAGATTCCAACTCAAAATTCTTTCATGCCAACTTAAAGTAAAGATAAGTAAGGAACCAAATTGGTTCTGTATGTAATGAGCAAGGAAGAAGAGTCACAGAACCACCACAAATCCAGCAGGAATTCACTTAATTTTTTCAGAAACTCTTGGGTACTGTAGTAAGTGAATTTCCTTGCATCAATATTGACATAGCAAGATATGGTCCATACCTGAACATTGAGCAATAGAAACAGTTAAGGCAGAAAGTGACAGAGCAAGAGGTCTGGCAGATAGTTCAATATCTTTCCTATAACTAAGCACCAGGTATTGATGGATTTCTAATAGAGTTTTTTAAAAGTAACTGGTCAGTATTAGGAAAAGAGGAAACTACAATAGTTTTACAATTTTTTAAAAATGGGAAGCTGTTAAAGAGTATCAATTTGTGCAACTATCATACTTGTCCCTAAAGTAGACAACCCTAATTTTGTGAAGGAATATAGACCACTAGTATGCTGTACTACTTTGTATAAGATTATAGCTAAAATTCTCACTGTAAAACAGAAGACAATGGTAGATTTTCTAGTGGGGAATTCACAATCAACATTCATTGAGGGAAGAAGTACCTTCAATAATGTGATTGTGTCCCATGAACTAATTAGGGGATATGACAAAAAACATATTTCCCCAAGGTGTTTCATGAAAATAGATATCCGGAGAGATTATGATTTAGTTGAATGGGGGTTCTTACAGATGATTCTTGCTGAATATGCCTTTCCTGCAAAAATGATTGAATGGATAATGACATGTGTTACTACTGTTAGTTATTCTGTGATTGTGAATGGAAATCTAACTAAAAAATTTACTGCTAAGAAAGGGCTTAGACTGGGGGATCCTATGTCCCCATATCTCTTTGTGTTTGTGATGGAGTACTTAAATAGATCTCTAAAATAGTTGAGGCATAATCAAAACTTCAACTACCACCCAAAGAGTGCCAAATTACAGCTGACTCATATCTGTTTTGCTAATAACTTTCTGCTATGTTGCAGAGCAGACCAAATGTCCATCCAGTTGATTTTAAAGGCCTTTGAGCATTTCTTTTATGTATCAGTATTGAAAGACAACTTAGAGAAAAACTCTTTTTATGTAGCAGGGGTAACCAGAGAATTTAAACAGAAAATCTTGAGAGAAATGCAATTTACATTGGGAGAAATGCCTTTCAAGTACTTGCGGGTAACACTCTTATCCAGGAAACTAACTATTCAACAGTGCATGCCTCTAGTTGAGAAAATAGTAGCAAGAGTTAAGTGTTGGAATGCTAAACTCTTATCCTATAGTGACAGACTACAGTTGATTAAAAGTGTACTATTTGAGATGTAAACATACTGGGCACAAGTATTCTTACTGCCAAAAATGTGATATCTATCATCACATATATATGCAGGGTATTTCTCTGGACAGGAGGTGCTGAAAACTTAAAGAAGTCATTGGTTGCTTAAGATACTATATGTCTACCTAGAGCTGCTGGAGGGCTGAACAAAATTGAGTTTGAGAGGTAGAATAAAGCTGCTATCTGTATGCATTTATGGGCATTATCAAACAATAAGAACACCTTGTGGGTCCAGTGGATCCACAATATCTATATCAAAGGGAGAAACTTGGAGTCAATGAATACACCTAAACAAACATGTTGGCTTGTTAGGAAATTATTTGATGCTAGACAAGGGCTTTCATCTAGTAATCCATTAAACACCTAGCACAGTTTATAGTTGGGGCAAACTTCAGTATCAAGAAATTTTACTACTCAAAGCTGCCTCAACAACCCAAGGTAGTATGGAGTAGCTTGGTGCAATCACCAGGGACCATCCCAAGACACCAATTCATAATATGGTTGGCTCTACATGGGAGGTTCGAAATAGTTGAAAGGCTTGAAAGATGGGCATCAATGTGATGGTTGTGTCCTCTATTTTTCAGGAACTAAAGAAACTTTTCAAAATTAGTTCTTTGAATATGTTTATTCTGAGATCACCTGGAGCAACTTGTTGAAATGGATGAACATTCATAGACATGTTCACACATGGACAGAAGAAATCAAATGGCTGACTACTAGTGTACACACCTCAAAGGCATGATCACTAATCCTGTTATGTGTATTTGCTGTACAGTTTACCAGATATGGATTGAAAGGAATGCACGCAGGTTCAAGGATCAATGTAAGAACAACACCCAGCTAATCAAAGATATCTTCCTTCAAGTGCATATCAAAGGCCAACAACAACGTAGATGGAAGGACATACTAGCTAGCTTGAATTATTATCCAGTCTAATGTAAAGTAGTTTGGCATTGGAATAGTTAGAAAGGATAGGAAATATTGTACTCAAATGTTCTGGTTGGAATAATTTTTTTCTTTCGACTAAAAAAATAATAATAACAAATGCAGAAGCCAAGTAAACAGTAATAAGAAGATGGATAAATGACTCAAGGAAACTAAGTGCCAAAATAGTAACCAACCAACCCACATCTATCCATAATATCCTCTAAAACAAGAATACTACACAATTTAGGACATTCCCCCAAACATGACCAAAAGAATACAAAAGTACTGAGTCCAAATAAAAGAATATGGAAATGATAAGGCCTTCGAAAGATGGAGGTTCACACTTCACAGCTACTTGATAAATGTGATAATCCACCTAACACTGTACAAGGGTAAAATTTAGAGTCTTTGGACCCTACATTATAAAATAATGTAGCATCCTAGGCCAGTTAGTGGGGTGAGCGCAAGCATGTACTTCAGGGGAAATGATAACATAATTCCATGTCCAAAAAAAGTCAAAACCACACTACACACATTTACATATATATATATAAGATGCTAGAAGGAACAAGGTCTAAGCATGAGATTTTAAAATCACTAACCTGGACTGTGTAGCTCTAACCATCCTAAGGGCACCCACGGGCTATATAGGTCCAGCTTCCCCTACTGAAAGGGCCTTAGTGCATGTTATCCGCACAAACTAGTGAACTATGAACCATTAAGACCCCCACACCGGCAAACATGATTTCTAGTAGGTCCCTCCGAGACCTCCACCTTCCATGACGAGCTACACAACCCCCTTAAGCCAAATTAAAATTATTTACACACATAATCCCAATCATTTACCGAGAGTTATTCATTAAGGCATTAACTACTTGGTATTGTCATACCAATATGCTTGAAAGCTAAATCACACATGCCAAATCAATTCACAAAATCATAGTGACTCCCCAAGTTCCATTAAAATCCAATCCATGGCCACAAAGGCCTTTTAACACCAATTTAAAAACCATTTATCCTTTAGTGGAATGCATTGAGTTCAAAAATAAGTTAAAGCACGCAATTCTATATAATTTAAGTCAAATTCATAAAGTGGATTGAGGTTCATGCGATTTCCAGCAAAAATTCATCCAATTTGTGGAAACTTTTGTCCCCCATTCCAACCATTTAATTAAAGTGCCAGTTCAGTCACAAAAAAATACCAATTTAAAGAATTGATAATTAATTCAAGTCATGGGTACAATTGATTACATCAATAAAAACCAAAACCCCTCAACCTAATTTAAAAACCCACTTTTAATTCACATAGAAATCCATTAAATAAATGTCACTATGTAAAATTAAAGTCTAGGGAAGAGAAATAGGCTTGAAACACATTAGTATTCATAATCAATTTGATATTTGGAGCCTGGATGATGAATTCTCTATGAAATCCTTGAGTTTTCTTGGGTTTTGAGTTTGAGAGTGAAAGAGAGTAATTTGATCTTTGAAAATGAAAGAAAATAAGCTTATTTTATGTTTAAGGATCATACAAGGGTGAAGGGACCCTAAAGCCCCTCACCCCAAGTGAGAAAAAAAATAAAACTACACAAAAATTATGCCTTGGCATGGCACACCAATATCATGAAGGTTATCCTCTGTGCCACAAAAATATCACGGAGGGTAACCTCAATGACACTATTAAAATGCAGAGATGTACTACCTCGATGTTCCAAAATTGCCCCAAACCCTTTACAAAAATTGCAAAACCTTTTCTGAATACCTTTTTAACATCCCTAAACACAATTCAAGTGAAAAATTAATATTTTAAACACAGAAAGGTCTAAATAAAATTATGGGGAATTTAGTGGTATTACATTACCCCCTCCCCCACCTTAGGATCATTTG
Organism: Capsicum annuum; assembly: GCF_002878395.1. Taxonomy (NCBI): domain Eukaryota; kingdom Viridiplantae; phylum Streptophyta; class Magnoliopsida; order Solanales; family Solanaceae; genus Capsicum; species Capsicum annuum. The sequence continues at coordinate 23,892 of NW_025859471.1, forward strand.
CCCCTGAATGATAAGTTAGGACACTTTTATCACAAGAATAAAAGAATACACAAGAATCAATTGCCAAACTAAAAATATGACAAGAGAAAAATGAAACTTATTCCTTAAGTACTTTCATCCAACCCGGGGAACAAGAATCGATATTTAGCCTTCATATCTTTCATAGCTTCTCATGTAGCTTATTCTACCTTTTGGTTTCTCTAAAGGACCTTCATCGAAGCTATATTCTTGGTCCTCAATCTATTAACCTATCTATACAATATCTCAATCGAGACTTTCTCATAATACAAGAAATTTGTAACACCAACATCCTCAATAGTCCCTGTCAAGGAAGGATCACCCACACACTTTTTCAGCATGGAGATATAGAACACGTGATGAATAGGACCCATACTTGTAGGCAAGTCCAACTTATAAGCAACAATCCTAATTCTCCTTAAATTTTGATATGGCCAAACGTAATAGGGACTGAGCTTCCCCTTCTTCCAAAATCTCATGACTCCTTTTATAGGAGACACTTTTAAGAATACCCAATCATTCACTTCAAACTCTAATTTTCTTTACCTCACATCTGCATAAGACTTTTGGAAAATTTGAGCATTCTTGAGTTTTCTCTAATAACTTTTACCCTTTTCATGGCTTGGTGAACAAAGTCAGGACCAAAAAACCTAGTCTTACCAACCTCAAACCATCTAATAGGATACCTACATCTTCTACCATAAAGAGCCTCAAAGGAGCTATGTGAATACTCAAATGATAACTATTATTATACACAACCGTAATAAGAGAAAAATGATCAACCCAACTTCACTTAAAATCAATCACACAGGCCCTTAGCATATCCTTTAAAGTCTGAATAGTATACTTCACTTGTCCATCCGTTTGAGGGTGAAAAGAGGTGCTAAGTTTCACCTATGTACCTAAGCTTTTATGAAATGAACACCGAAAATGAGAAGAAACCTACGTACCTTGGTCTGAAATAATGAACACTGGAACACCATACAGCTTCATAATCTCCTGAATGAATAACCTGGCATACTCCTCTCCTAAATAGTTGTCATCATAGGCAAGAAGTGAGCGGATTTAGTCATTCGATCCATAATTACCCAAATTGAACCATACTGATTCCAAGACAGCAGAAGATCCATAATGAAGTCCATATTGGTCATCTCCCACTTCTACATAGGTAACTCTATCTCTTGAGACATTGCACTAATCCTCAAGTGTTTAACCATAACTTGTTGATAAACTATACACTTAGCAACAAAATTTGCTATATCCCTCTTCACATTATTTTATAAATAAATTTCCTTTAAGTCATGGTACATCTTAGTAGAACCTAGATGAATTATATATCGAGACTCAAGAGCCTCAGTCAGAATCCTTGCCCATAACTAATCAACATTTAGAACACACAACCTACCATGGTGCCTCAGAATACTATCTCTCCTAATCTCTAAAGCCATAACCTTTTGCCGACCAACATCATCTTTATTCTGTACAAGAATGGGATCCAAAGCCTACTTCTACTTTACCTCAGCGCCAAAAAATGATTTGACCACTTCCCAAATAATAATCCTCCATCTTTAGAGTCTTAAATAAAAACTCCTAAGTTATATAATCTGTGAATGTCCTTCAGTAATCCTCTTTTCTCCCCATTAACATAGAATAAGCTCCCTATAGATAACCTAATAAGAGTATCAGCCATAATATTAGCTTTACCTGGTGGTAGCAAAGACTTATATCATAATTCTTAAATAATTCAAGTCACATCTTAATCTTGAGATCCAACTCCTTCTGAGTGAACACATATTGCAAGCTCTTACAATATAAATAGATATCCATATGCGCCTCATACAGGTAATGACGCCAAAGATTCAAAGCAAAAACCTCAATTGCCAACTTGAACCTTAAGCTACTTAGAAGTATAGGTCATAACCTTCCTATGTTGCATCAACACATAGCCTAATCCCACAAGGGATATATCACAAAACACAACAAAACCATCAGTATCCTTGGGCAGGTTCAAAACTAGAGAAGAAGTCAACTTGTCCTTTAACTTCTCAAAACTACCCTCACAAGCATCGGACCACAAGAAATTAACCTTCTTTTGAGTCAATCTTGTCAATGGATCAATAATGGAAGAGAAACTCTCCATAAACCTAATATAATACCCAGCCAAACCTAAGAAGCTCCTAATGTCGGTTGGAGTCATAGTTTTGGGCCATATATTAACTGTCTCAACCTTATGTAGATCCACCATGATCCCCTAATTAGAAATAACATGAAAAAGAAAATTCACAACATTCAACCAAAACTCTTACTTAGAAAGCTTGGCATACAATCCTTGATCCTTAAGGGTCTACAACAAAATTTAGAGGTAATTGGCATGATCCTCCTCACTCTTAGAATATATAGAGATATAAAAAATTAACACTATCATAAATAAATCTAAAAACTACTTGAAAACCTAATTCATAAGATCCATGAACGTAACTGGAGCATTACTCAACCCAAATGCCATAGCTAGAAACACATAGTGACTATATCAGGTTCAAAAAGCAGTCTTGGAAATATCAATCTCCCTAATTTTCAATCGATGATAGACAATATAGAGATCAATCTTCTAGAAATATCTAGCACCTCGAAGCTAATCGAAAAGATCATCAATCCTAGGAAGGGGGGTACTTATTCTTTAATGTCATCTTATTTAACCGATGGTAGTCTATACATATTCAAAGAGACCTATCTTTCTTACGCACGAAAAACACAAGAGCACCCTATGGGGAAATAGTTGGATGGATGAAACCCTTATTAATAAGATCTTTTAACTTCTCCTTTATCTCCTTTAACTCATCCTGAGCCATTCTATAAGGAGGAATAAAAATAGGATGGGTATACAGTCAAAGGTCAATCTCAAAGTAGATTTATCTGTTGGGAGGAGTTCTGGGAAGATCATGGGGAAACACTTTAGGAAGCTCATTAACCACCGGGACAAATTATAAAGGACTTTCAGAATTTGAATCCTTAACCTGAACTAGAAGATATAATAACCCTTTTGAAATCAAGTTCTGAGCTCTAAGATAGGAAATAAACCTCCCTTTTTGCACTAAGGAAATTCTCTCCCATTCAGTTACCAGCTCATTAGGAAAGTAAAACTAACCTTTTAGATCCTAAAATACAATGCTACATGGCATGAATGAAGCCAATCCATCCCTAAGATCCATTAAAATCTACTATATCCAACTTTATCAAATCCACCAGTGTCTCTCTATAAAATATAGATACCAAACAACACCTACATATTTTTCTAGCTATAATAGAATCACCCACTAAGGTAGATACAAAAAAGGGGTAAAAAATACTCTTGGGACTAAAACCAAAATGCACAGCTACATATGGGGTCATATAAAAAAGGGTAGACCCCAGATCAAATAAATAATACCTATTAGGAGAGAAGAGTTGTAACAAACTAGTAACAATATCTGGAGAAGCCTCAGATTCCTCATGAGTGGAAAGAGCATAAAGATGATTCTAGCCAGTGCCTGTACCAGATGTAGTGGCCTTTGGCGTAGGGACTAAAACATGGCAACCAAAACTTTATTAACTCCAGTAGAATCTTGGATGAAGGATAATCCCACTACATATGACCCAGCTGATAAGAATTTTAACACTGATTCCTCCCCTCCTTACAATAACTACGATAAAGCTGCCCACAAAAATGACAAGGAGGTTAAGTTGGTGCTGACTGAGCTCTACTGGCCTGAGACTAGAAAACCTGTGCCTTATGACCACCGTTAATACGAGAATGATAGTTTCCCAAAGGATTAGGATAAAGAGCACTAGTAGATAAATAAGAATTACCCAGTTCTTTTTTTTCATCCACTGTCTACCATCTCTCTTACTATTGTACTGACCTCTACCTTACTCTGAATATATGAACTTGTTGTTCAGACTCTCTTTAACTTCTGCCTATTTTTTGTTCCCATCCTCTACCTATTGCATATAAACCACAAGTTTGGAGATATCCATATCATTATTCAACATTGCATCCTAAAATTTTAATAACAAGTCACGGGAAAACCCAAAAGCAAACTTTCTCATCTTGGACCTCTGGTTAGACACCAATATTAAAGCATAACGAGATAGCTGATGAAATTTCAATGAATACTCTTTTACACTCATCTTTCCCTACTTTAGATTAATAAACTCCTCAGCCTTAACTTCTCTCAACTCCTGAGAAAAAAAATGATCAAGAAAAGAACCCCAAACTAATCCCATAATGTCAGCTCTACATCACCACCTCTCAACTACTCCCACTCCCCATACCACTAATAAGATATATCTTTAGCTGATATGTATCAAACTCTACACCTTTAGAATCAGTAGCATGCATTACTTTGAAAATCTTCTCTATCTCATCAACAAACCCTTGAGGATCCTCCTCAACCTTAGAGCCTGTAAAGGTTGGGGGATTCAAGCTCATAAATAGGCCAACCCGAGTGACCTCAGATAAAGGAGCAACAAAACAAATAGGATTAGACTGATGAGATTGAGATGTCATAAACTGAGTGAGAAAATAAATAGATTGGCAATACTCTGCATTAGAGATGTCCTCCTGAGGTAGCTGGTCATAATCATTACCACTCTGAGAGAGGTAGCTGGTCATAAGTATCACCACCCCAAGAACCCTGAGGAGGACTAGTGAGAATAGGTGGAAATCCATATAGGGCAACACAATTTGGAGTAGTGACTCTAAATCGAGTCGTACTCCATATACAAAGCGAGTCTCATCCATAATGTCCTCAGGAAAGATAGAGTTACCAGTAGAATTTCTATGAATATTAGATCTTTTGGGAGGCATCTAGAATAGAAGGAAGCCAGGAGTTAGAGATATTTTATAACAATAGACTCTATAACTCAAAATAGAATACAAGAAAAAAACATTTCTAAATATATCTTAGCCTCATCCTTATAAGTGTGGCGAGCTACACCCTCATAAAAAGGACTCTACTCTACATGACTTTATAGATACCCAATAAATCTAAATCATGCTTGTAAAAACTCAAACCAGGGACTGGACGTGATAGGTATCTCAAGTCCATCGTAGACCAGAGACCACCCCCATTGCCTAATCTTAGAAGCATACACTTTTAATAATAAAAACAAATGTGAAAGCTAAGTAAATAGTAATAAGAAGAAGGATAAATAACTTAGCAAAACTAAGTGCCAAAATAGTAACCAACCAACCCAAATCTATCCATAATAGGCTCTAAAACTAGAATACTATACAGGTTGAGACATGTCCCCGACTATGACCAAAATAATCAAAAAGTACTGAGTCTAAATAAAAGAATATGAAAATGATAAGGCCTTTCAGAGGATGGAGGTTTACCACTTCACAATTACTCCATGAATGTCCTAATCCACTTAATGCTGTATAGGGGTAAAAGAAGTATCTTCAAAACCTACATAATGAAAAAATGTAGATTCTTAACATGATTAGTGGAGTGAGCATAAGCATGCAACTTAGGGGAAATGATAACATAATACCAAGTCCAAAAATCAGTCAAAACAATAATGCACACATTTATATAAGTATATATAAGATGCCAGGATAGGGAACAAAGTTTAAGCATAAGAGGGAACAAAGTTTAAGCATAAGATTTTAAAATTATTAACCTGGACTGTGTAGCTCTAACCATCCTAAGAAAACCCACGAGCTATATGGGTTAAACTCTCCATATTGAAAGGGTACTAGTACATGTTATCCAAATGAACTAAAGAAATTTAAGGAAGGGCCAAATCTATCGACGCTCTCACCATTCCAAAAAATATATATAATATGTGAACTATGAACATGGTAATTAAGACTCGGCAAATGTGGTTTCAAGTATCGGTGCCTCTGGTCCCTCCACCTTCTATAGTAAGCTACATAATCCCCTTTTAATCCTAAATTAAAATTATTTACATACATAATCCCAACCATTTACCTGAGAGTCATTCCATTAAGGAATTAACCACTTGGTATCATCATACCAACACGCTTGCAATCTAAATTACACATGCCAAATCAATTCACACAATCACAGTGACTCCCCAAGTTATATTAAAATCCAATCCATGGCCACCAAGGCCTTTTAAAACCAATTTAAATAACTATTTATCTATTAATGGAATGCGTTGAGTTCATAAACAAGTTGAACTATGCAATTTTCCATAATTTAAATTAAATTTATAAAGTGGGTTGAGGTACATGCAAATTCAAGCCAAAATTCATCAAATTTGGAGAAACCCATGTCCCCCATTCCAACCATTTAATTAAAGTACCAATTTAGTCTCAAAAAACACAAAGCATGGATAATCAATTTAAGTCATGGGATAAGTGATTAAATCAATAAAAACCAAAACTCCTTGACCCAAATTCAAACTCTATAATTTAAATCACATTGAAAACCATCAAATAAATGCTATAATGTAAAATTAAAGTTTGGGAAGAGAAACATGCCTGAAACATATAAGAAATCTTAATCAATTTGACATTCGCAGCCCGAATGATGAATTTTCTATGAAACTAATGAGTTTTCTTGGGTTTTGAGTTTGAGAGTGAAAGAGAGTAACTTGATCTTTTAAAACTAAAGAAAATAATCTTATTTTATGTTTGAGGGTTGTACAAGGGTGAAGAGACCCAAAATCCCCTCACCCCAAGTGAGAAAAAACTACAATGCATGAAATTTATTCCTTGGCATGGCACGCCAATATCACAGAGGTTATCCTCTATGCTACACCAATATCATGAGGGTAACCTTCGTAACATGGCAAAAACGCATAGGTTACTACCTTGATGTTCCAAAATTACCCCAACTCTTTTTAAAATTTCCAAAACTTTCCCCAAAAACCTTTTTAACATCCCTGAACACAATTCAAGTGAAAAATTGATATTTCAAACATAAGAAGGTCAAATAGAAAATGATGAGAATTTTAAGGGTCTTACACTTGCTGAAGTTTGGAAGAAAGGGCAAGCTCAACCACAAATATATTGGTCCCTTAGAGATACTTCACTCAGTTGGAGATGTAGCTTATGAGCTGAACTTACCCCCAAATTTTGTTGCTATTCAACTAGTTTTTTATGTTTTTATGCTACGGTGTTATATTCCTAATGAGTCATAAGTTCTTTAGTGGGACTTGATTTATTTGAATGAGAAATTGACCTTTGAAAAGGAACCAATTCTTATTATAGCCAGGGATGTGAGGGTTGCACTCTAGAGAAATTCTGGTAGTTAAGGTTCAGTGAATACACCACCTACTAGGAGAGGCTACTTAGGAGATTGAAAGTGAGATGCGAGCCCAGTATCCCTACTTGTTCAGACCTTCAGGTTCATGTTAATTCCTTACATTTAAAAATGAAAGTCTTTTTAGTAGTTGATATTGTAATGACCTTTTTGGTCATTCTTTACATCTCCGCACTCTTTAGCCGTTAAGAACTTCCTATGGCTACCCTAGTCATTTATGAATTGCGGAGCTGAAAGTTCAGTTATCAAGCAATTTTTTTGGTTTTCAAAGCCAATTCCTTATTTTTAAGTCATTATTGTTAAGAATTAGCTATCGGGTGTAACTAGTAGGTTAACGACCTCTCTTTCTAATCTTGATAGTGATAACGCTCAATCTACAGCTCTCGTGGGAGTGTAAAGCGGTCGTTAGCAAATATAGAACCCAACC
>NW_025859471.1:34610-62132 GCF_002878395.1 Capsicum annuum
AGTAACAAACATAATCTGATAAGCTGGTGAATTACTATACTTAGTTTCTTAATATATTAACTTTTGTAGAATAAGTAGAAATAAAACTTGGAAATGGTAAATCATGAATATTTATGTAAATCTCTTATAAAACAGAATATACTATAAAACTGAACTGAGGATCATGCATGGGTACTCCACATGAAAAATAACATGGACACGTAAAACTGAGAATGCAAGACCAAGCATAAGTATGTTTCAGAGATAATCTGTAATCCAATAGACTGAATTTTGTATAACTAAATAACTAAATAATTGAAAATTCGTGTGCTTTGGTTAAGCAAACCTAAGCTGAGATAAACTGAATACTGACTAAAACTGTGGGAGTTATCATGTAAGCAACATAAACCTTGTGAACTATCATGGAGTCCAACGTCTGACCCACGTTGAGAAAGGATATTCTATCCTTTCCATCAGAATAAAATCTAAATTGAACTGGAGTGATCACTAAACTGAGCCCATATTGGGAAAGTGGAAACACTCTCTGGTGAGGCCCCTAAACCTATGGTGGAATGTAGTTTCTGGGGAAGTAGGATTCGCTAAACCCACACTTACCACTCGGTGCTAAATCCTACTCCTCACTGAAAGACACTGAAAAACTAACTAGTACATGCACTGATAACTGATAACTGATAAGCTCAGGTCATGGAATTCTAAAATTAATAATGCATACGAATTCTGAGGTATTTATAAATATATAAATTGATAATCCTTGATATGATCATGAAGTTCTGAATATGATATAAAATCATGATCTGGTAGTTTTGATACTTTAAAAATGAAAATCACATAAAACACATAGGTATCGGGTGTTCATAACCCGCCAACACTGAATGATCGTAAAGAAAATACAATATCAAACTCAAAATACTAAAGTACGTAATAATGGTTCAAAGACCCAAAACATAGACATTTTATCAAACATGTAAGAATTATGACTTGAACATAGGAATGTGTTAACATAGGAAATCAATATGATTACTTGGCTAAATTCATAAATTGGAGATTTAACATGAAATGCACTTGAACATGACATAGAAAATTATAGTTTAAAACATAAATTAACCTATTCTTTCATAATATCATACGTGACCATGAAATTGAGTTGAATTACTAAGGAAAGGCATATATTTAATCCATCTTGAACATATAAAACTCCATAATAAAAGAAAAATCCATACTTTAGTTGAAAAGAGGGTTTTTAAGCTCCATGGGTGAAAGGGCCCCATGGATGAATTACCCACATACCTCAATTGATTGAATTCTTAAAGAAATCATAAAATTGAAGCTTTAATCCTCGTGTTCTTGGGAGGAAAAGTTTGACTCTTGGGACTTGAATGATGAACTTGTGAAACAAACCCTATTCTTGATGTTTTCTTGAAGATTCTTGAACATTGAAGCTTAAACTCTTGATTTCTTGGGGAAAAGAGTTTGAATTTTGTTCTTGTGAAGGGAAAGGTCTTTGTGAGAGTTGATTTGAAGAAGATAGAATGCCCTTGTGGGCGTTATAATTTGTGTGGGCGTTATAATTTGTGCCTTGGACGTTTGGGGTTGAGGGGAAAGGACCAAAGTGCTCCTTGACCCTTAAGAAGATAAAACTGCAAAGGAATAGACCTCGTATCATGCCCTTTATTCTGGGGGAGTAGTCCTCATTCCGCCTTCCTTATCCCAGGGAATAACCCTTGCAACGCGGTCTTATCATCTGCCCTTACCACCTCTCTAAAAAAGGCAATAAATTTTCACTCGGGTATCTTATTAAGGAAAAATTGGCATCATTGGAAAGCTAACTCAATTATCTATGATTTGTTGGGTCTTTAGCTGTAAAATTCCATATATCTCGAAAGTTATATGCGTTTAAATTTTCCCCTTATAGAATTGAATACCAAATTTTGAACGAATCAAAGGCTCTTAGCTCAACTTTGTTCTAAGTGATTCCTATGATCATTTTTCACCTCGAAAGCACTTCACACACCAGGATACAAATCATGAGACATGAATTCCAAGGTAAATCATGGCATTAGAGTTTACATGCATAGGAACGATGGTTCAAAGTTTAGCCCAAAAATATGGGGTGTTACATTATCTCCCCCATGAAATTATTCATCCTCGAATGATGGATATGAATTTGTTGAAGTCTTATAAATATGGAATAATGTAAAAATGACATATTTTGTAATGAAGGATATAGCTGAGCTGAAGCATTATAACTTTTATCATGAAACTGATTTTTGAGCGTACTTGTACAAGGGGTATTACAATGTCTGAGGTGGAATACTTGGAAAACTTAGATCATTCACTGAACACTTATGAGCTAAATCATGAATTCATAAATGAATTTGAAACATGATGCATGAACTAAACTGAATTCACAACTTGCATGGACGTGAGTGAATTACCTCATGTAATAGCCATATTCATAAGACTTCAGATAGTCTGGCTAGGTGGAAAGATGGAAAACCATAGGAGCTTGTTCATCTGACTGCTAAACTGAATTGCTAGCTATAAAGACTGAATCATACTGAAAGATTACTCAACTGGAGTATTCTAAATAAGATATCTAAGTAAGAAATCTTAATATGGTTATAACTCTGTAACATAGAACATAGGCCTATGAAACTTAGTAGGCCTTAGTCGATGAAACTTCTAACGCTCAAGCTTATCCCCAAGTCTGAGTTAAACTACATACTCTCACCATGTTCAAGCCTAACTCAAAATCACAAGGTACTACATATAAAACCATAATACTAGAATGAACTATGAATTCAATACCCCATGCATTTTCACAACTTCTCATCTCAAGAATAATTCTTCTTACCACCTCAACAACTAAATTCAACCTCTTACTAGAAATTTACAAAAATACAATGCATTCTTCCACTTATATACCAAAATGACATTCCAACTTATCATTATAACCAGATATGAACTTCTAAAAAAATATCCATAAAAGTATCTTTTCTCATATTATCTAAACACCTATCAAAAATAGCTTTCTTGCACTATCCTTAGAAAGACACACATATAATTCTCAACTAACCATGGGATATAACGAAAGTTCTACTCAATTACCCTTTACACTTATAGCTTGAGTTACAAAAACATACCACAATCTTTCCTCAACATGAGACATTTGCTCTCTTCAATCTAAATAATTACTCATCACCACTATAATTACATAAAGAGAGGTCACTGAAAGGTTAGAATATGAGGACCTAAAAAATAAAAGAATACGATGCATAGCTTGGACACTTAACTGAGGCCTGCGAAATAGAGTATCAAAAGCATAAATTCATTAAAGAGAGCTAAAATGAGGACATACATAACATAATCTGAGTTTCACTGGTCATTAAGATTTCACTATGAGTTATGGAAATTGAGTATACTGTAAAGCATCAGTACATGTGTCACGAGATTCATGACCTGAGTTTGGAGTTCATAAATTCATTGAGTATGATTTGTTCTACTGAGTGAACTAGATCTCTTTATATCAAGAAATAGAAGTGTACCCAATTCTATGGAAAGTGCATGAATGTGAGCTATGATCATGGAGCTGACAGGTAAGGTAGGAGTAGATATCGTGATGACTGAAGTATGAAAAATTGCACTGAGATAAGAATGGGTCGAGCATCTTCCTCCCTTACTGTTGCTCTACTACACACTAGCCTCACTACTAGAATTTAAGAGCCTAACTTGGTTCCTTGTTCTATCATCTCCCCCTTAGATTATAACTATCACTCCAAGTCTGGGGACCCCTTAATGAACTCTAAATTGAACTACAATAACTTTACTCTAGAGACTAAGATACAACAACACACATAAATAATAATTTAACCTGAAAGACTACACCCAAAAGTATAAAATCCACTGCTAATACTTTCTTCTGAGATATAAATCTTAACATTCTATAGCCCTAATAGTCATCATATATTAACTTAGACACTTACTAACCTAGAAACCTCATGAGTATCACCATACCATGAGTTCACATCATCTAGAATTTTAATTCTTCTTTCTATTAGCTCAACCATCCACAATTCAAACTTAGATTCTAACATTTAACATGGATATCCTCATACCTTTAATTAACCATACTAACTTCCTTCATAGCCTACTAATATCATATCTAGAAACTTATATTTTCCCTAAACTATGGGAATTTTCATTACACCAACATACCCAATATCATAAACCTATAACTCGTAAGTTAGCTGATAAGAATATCATATACTACATAGCCTTATTCACATATAACAATTTAAGGGTACTATCTAAGCATAAACACTGTTAAAACTTAGAAATAATACAATCCCATATCACACTAGTTACACCTATAGATCATACACACATCATCATACTTAATTTTGAAAACAACTTAAATTATTCCATACACTATTTCAAGCCTACTGATTCACCTTTCATACAACTATCCCTATGGATACATAATCTACTAAATCCAAATAAACACTATTCCAACTTTACTGCTGCTAAATTTTTGGGTTCATGCTTCTAACTCTAGATCATATGTTGTCATAGGATTCTGAAAAGGGATCTGAGGTCACATAAGACTTTATCTTAGTGCATAATTTTCATGAACATGAATGAACTATTTCAAACTTCAGAACTTAAAAGAAATGATAAAATATCTTTGTTCCTGCATGAAATCCCATAATTGTCTGTGGTGACTATACGAGAAAACTCTATCTATAAAGATGTAAGCTTGGCAATTTCTGTTGCCTCAAGAATAAGGCAGAGTTGGAACGAATAGATTAACGTAAGAACCTACATAAGTTCCTTAGAGAACACTTCTGCTGCACGATCTGAAGACATGAAAGAAGGGAAACTTTCTTTAATGCCTTGTATACTCTCTAAGACAAGTACAAATATCTCTGTACAATTCTATAAAACTCTACTAGACATGACTTCATAGACACCATAGGACACTTAAACTCTGGGCTCTGATTCTAAGCTTGTCATGACCCGAGACTACCCCCTAGCCGAAACACGGTGCTTAGAACCATATATTATCCCAAGATAACCCATGAACTAACATACTTCATGAGCAAATAATTTAGAATATATAAAATAGCAAAGTTTGCTGTGCAAAGATATAGTCATGTCATAATTTGGATAATTATAATATTGATAAATTTTTCATCCTAATAAAATTGAAGAGAGAACTGGAATTTACATTACATGACTCTGACTGACTATTTATGAAGCCTCTACTATACTGACTATAGATTGCTAGGATATACCTCCAACTACCACAAATTAATACATATGAATAAATACAGGAAAATACATAAACTACAACTGACTAGAGTCCCCAAAATAGGAGAATGCATCACCCGAAGGTTGGAAGCTATAATTGTCATATTATGATGTGTAGTTTACAACTGATACCTAAATTATGAGACAATTTAGCACATAGATATATATAGTAGATTAGTACTTCTGGAATGTACTAGGTAAGTAGGGGTGAATACAATAAGTAAAACTAATGTCCTACATAATCTTAAAACATGCATGCTAAGTGCAAGTAGACTCACCAAGAGACCAAAATAAACCTAAAACTGAAATATCTTAAAGCATGAGTAACTAAAATAATTTGATAAGCTGGTGAATTACTACACTTAGTTTCTTAAAATCTTTACTTTTGTGGATTAAGTAAAATTGAAAATAGGAAATGGTAAATCACAAATACTGATGTAAATCTTATATAAAATTGAATAGAATGTAAAACTAAATTGAGGATCATGCATGGGTATTGCACATGAAAAATAACTTAGACATGTAAAACTGTGAATTCAAGACCAAGCATAAACATGTTCGTGAGAAATATGTAATCTAAAAGTCTAAATTTTGTATAACTGAATAACTAAATAACTAAAAATCTATATGCGTTGGTCATGTAAACCTTAGCTGAGATAAATTGAATACTGACTAAAACTGTGGGAGCTGTTATACAATTGACATAAACTATGTGAGCTATTATAGTGTCCAACGCTTGACCTACATTGAGGAGGGCTGTTCTATCCTTGCTAGTGGAATAGAACCTGTATTGCACTGTAGAGATCACTAAACTGAGCCCATATTAGGAAAGGGGAAACATTCTCTAGTGAGGCATCTAAACCTATGGTGGTATGTAGTTATTGGGTAAGTAGGATGCGTGGAATCCACACTTCCCACTCGATGCTAAATCATACTCCCAACTGAAAGACACTGAAATACTAACTGGTATATGTAGTGATAACTGATAACTGATAAGCTCAGATCATGGTATTCTAAAAATAACAGTGCATACGAATTTTAAGGTAATTATAAACATATTGACTGATAATGCTTGACATAATCATGGTGTTCTGACTATAATATTAAATTCATGATCTGACTGACTTGTTACTTGAAAAATGGAAATAATATAAAACACATAAGTATTGGGTATACATAAGCATTGAATGTGAGAATCATAAAATTATAATATCAAACACAAAATAATCATTCAAAGACCCAAAACATAGACATTTCATCAAACATGTGAGAACCGTGAACTTGAATATAAGAATGTGTTAAACATAGGAAATCAACATAATTACATGGCTAAATTCATAAATTGTAGATTTAACATGAAATTCACTTAAACATGATATGAGAAATTATAGTTTAAAATATGAATTGACCTAATCTTTCATAGGATCATACGTGAACATGAAATTGAGTTCAATTACTAAGGAAAGACATGAATTTAATCCATATTGAGCATATAAAACTCTATAATAAGAGAAAAATCCATACTTCAGTTGAAAAGAAGGTTTTTGGGTTCCATGGGTGAAAGGGACCTATGGATGAACACCCATATACATTAATTAACTAAATTCTTGAAGAAATCATGAAATTTAAGCTTGATCCTTGTGTTCTTGGGAGTAAAAGCTTTAATCTTGGGACTTGAATGACGAACTTGTGAAAGAAACCCTATTCTTGATGTTTTCCTGAAGATTATTGAACTCTTGATTTCTTAGGGAAAAGAGTTCCACTTTCGTTCTTGGGAAGGAAAGGGTTTTTGTGAGAGTTTATTTGAAGAAGATAAGGAAATAATGTCCTTTTGGGTGTTATAATTTGAGCCTTGGGCATTTGGGGTTGAGGGGAAAGGACCAAAGTGCCCCTTGACCCTTAAGAATCTGAAAAAACAATCGAATTGACCCTGCATCATGCACCTTAGTCTGGGGGAGTAGCCCCGACACCTTGACTTATCCCAGGGGAATAACCCCTACGTCATGGGCTTGTCACCTGCCCTTACTGCCTCCCACAAAAAAGGGCATAACTTTTTGGTCGTGTATCAGATTAAGGAAAAATTGGTATCGTTGGAAAGCTAACACAATTATATACAATTTATAGGGTCTTGTGCTGAAAAATTACATATATATCAAAAGTTATATACATTCAAAGTTTACCCTTGTCGAATCAAATTTGGACGAATCATAGGCTCTTAGCTCAACTTTGTTCTAAGTGATTCCTATGAACATTTTTCACCTTAAAAGAAATTAACACACTAGGATAAAGATTATGACACATGTATTCAAAGATAAATAATGGGATTAGAGTTTACACGCGTAGGAACGATGATTGAAAGTCTAGCCCACAAATGTAGGGTGTTACAATAATACCTTTGGGCTTTATTTATTAATCATTAATTTAGTCCCACATGTCATTAATTTACTAATGTAAAAATGAAATAGGTAGGTCTAAAGTAAATATGGTATAAAAACCCTAGAATGGGAGAAATAATCATGAACTTT
The DNA here is from genome assembly GCF_002878395.1 of Capsicum annuum. NCBI lineage: Eukaryota > Viridiplantae > Streptophyta > Magnoliopsida > Solanales > Solanaceae > Capsicum > Capsicum annuum. Next base: position 42,446 of record NW_025859471.1, read on the forward strand.
GCCTTGTGGATTAGGGATTAGGTTGTGATCCTTTACATGGTAGGTCATTTAGTTGATTACTTATTATTTTCATGTTGATAGACCACGACCAAGCAAAAATTACACAAAAAGGCAAGGCTTAGGCTTAACTTAGTGGTGCAATCTTAGATTGAGGTAGATGACAATTTTAATGCAATTGAAACCTTGTAATGACCTGATATCTCAAGTCATGATGGCGCCTACCTTATCCTACTAGTAAGCAAGCCAGCCCATAGCACAAAATCATATATAACAGGCTAATAGGAAGAAACCAAAAAAGACTGCATATAATGATAACAGAAGTAATAATAATAGTAAAATAAAAAGGAATCACATAAAGTATATCTAAATGAGAGAAGGAAAAGGGACTAAAATATACACACGATCCCTCCCAAGACCTAGTAAGATCGATACTATAGTCCCTACTAAAGGATATCTTGAGTACTAGATAGCATCCAATATAAGAAATATATATAAGCAGTCTAGACTACAAACACTAAGCTGGAACAGATAGAAGAGGATCATCCTTGGACGATAACAAGCTCACACTGCTATAGATCAGTGCTGGAAAATAGAAATCACATCAATGTCAGCTACTAGCACTTGGATCTACATCAGGATAATATTATAGAAGTGTAGTGTGAGTAACAAAGAAACTAGTACTCAGTAGGTATCAAAGGCTAACTGAGCTTAATGTAGAAAGAGTATAACTAAAATCCAAGGGTATAGTCTAAGTTAACAGTAAAAAGGGATAGAAAGGTAAATAACTATCGAGCTATGAAAATGCAATAAATGAATAGGAAAAATCAATACAAGAAGATAAATAATGCAGTAGTAAAAGAAAAATCAAATATAAAGTTACTGGGCCTCCATAAGCCCGCTAGGCACACTAAAGAAGACAACTAACCCAACCGTTCCCCTATAAGATTATGGGACACACAAGAACTAATTTTTAAAAAAAGGTGTAACTAATATATAATTGAACCAATACTATGAAACCATAGTAACCATCCAGACGTGCACTAAGATTAAACCAGCACTAATGGGTAGTAATGACAGGCCAAACGTAGGGCTCGAATTGGTAGTAGTGGATAATAATAAGAGGAAATATCAGATTTGAATGGAAAATGGTGGATAATAATGAGAGAAAAAATAAATGATATACAACAGAACTCATAATTAGATGCCAACATGAACCGAAACTCAGAGAAACTATAACTCCCAAGACAATAGTAATTAGTACTAGAACTCCCAAGTCATCATAACTAGATGTCGGACTCGACTTGAACCTTATCGTAATTGTACATAATTGTAAAATTAAAACCCTAAACATACCATAAATAATGCCAGAGTGGTGCCAAATTATGCAATAAATGGTAAATATAAAGTATATACTGACGCTAAATCATTGTCAAATACATTTAAATAACCTTTTGTGTAACTTATTTAAAAAGAGATGAATCCAAGGTTTTGAAACTTAAATACCACATCCTAAGATAAAAAATAACTACATCATACTAAAATATAATGCAACCAAAATTTATTAGAATAGGATCCTAAATAGATAAATAAGGCATGATATCTATATCAAATAATATAAAAACTATAAGTACTTGTCCAAAATTAGCATGATAGCACACAATTACCATAAATAAGTTGAAAGACCCTAGGTTTTAGTCCTTGGAAAATTCTTGAGCTTTGAGCTCAATATCTTATTATTGACTCATTATACGAGTCATATGATATGGCTACGGGGTCAGGTGACCATAGTCGTAAGGTATCCATTAAATAGAGGTTGGGGTTCTATTAAGGTAATAAATTTTTAGTACGAGTCTTTAGTGGTGGTGATGAGTCATTAGGATGGTCCTTAAACAAATAAAAAACTTAGTAACTTAACTTGGCTTTGAGTACGAGTGACTCACTAAGATCTATGAGGATAGGTTACGAGTGGTGAGGTTGAGTCATATTTTTTGTAGTGTCTAATCCTGTGGGTTTTTATCTTGGGTATGACTAAACCATATGAGTCATATGGTTAGGTCACGATTGGGAATTATAAAGTCATATTATGGACAGTGTATGGGTGTCCAACTCACTATCTTGGTGATGACTCAAGGGTACGAGTCATATGTTGTGGTCATGAGTCAAGGGGTTGACTCGTAACCACTTCTATATTTTTATATAGTTTATAGCTGGGGCACTTTAGATATTTCTCACTTAAAACCTTTAAAACCCCACATCCCTATAAAATTTTGGACATTTATTCCATACTTTACAAGATTAAGTATTTTCTTTACTCTCTAAAAATTCTCTCAAGAAAAATTAGCTAGGGTTTCTCCAAAGTGGTTATCTAAAGGCTCAAGGATTAATTTTCCTCTATGAATCTTTGTAAATTAGGCATGTGACTCTTTCCTCATTGTTAGTTTACTAAAAAATATGTTTAAAGCATTGTTCATGCATCATTAATGGTGGTTCTGAAAATAAGGTTGAGGGGTTTGAATACATATCTTTGAATATTGTTTTTCACATGTGGTGTATGTGAATGGTAGTTTATTTGAGGGCTCATTATTGAACCCTAATTTTGATAATTTTGGATTTTATAATGGCATGCCCTCAACCTGTTTATGAAATTGTTAATGAGAATAATATTGCACAAGTTTGAGTTTTGTTTTAAACTAAGGCTTGGCATAAAAATGTTAAGGATTGATGAGTGACTTTTAAGGGGCCTTGGTGGCCATTTATTGAATTGAATTGAAAATGTTGTAGGGTACATGGGAATCCTATAATGGAGTCTGCAGGGTATATGGGAATACCTTAATTATTGGCTAAGGACATTGCTTGCAAGATATAGTTGGTATGATGATATCACTTTACAGTGCCTTAATAATTAAATCCTAGAATTGGTTGCTTGGTTATGTGTTAAAGATTTTAATTGGGCAATAATGGGAGATATGATTGCTAACCGTGAAGGTGTGAGTCTAAAGGACGGACACGGAAAACTCATGATTGTCATCACGAGGCTCGATCTTGATGACCTATGCGCATGGTTCATACTATTGGTATGATTGTATCTTAGTTTGATGTAGCTTTGGGGTATTCCCTGATCTTTTGTGATACCCCTAGTTCGTGCGGCTAACACACACCAGAGTTCTTACTGTAGGGGGAGCTGAACCCAAATAGCACATGGTTGGATTTTTATGATGGTTAAGCTACACAATCCAGATATTGATTTAAATACATGCTAAATGTTGTTCCCTATCTCGGCACAGTATATTTATGTATTTATGTGATTGCATATGGTTAATTTATTTTGTTTTAAATAATTTTAATATTTCAGTTTTACCCTGAGTTACGTGCTTTTATTTTCTCCACTAATCATCTTTGGGCGATGTATCTCCACGTGATCCAGGAACGGATTATACTACCATTCCTCCTGCTCAGTGACTTGGATTTATGAATATCTTTGAGTTATATTAAAGTGGTGATCTTCCCTACTCTGAAAGACTCCATTTTATGGTATGGACTTCCTTTTATTATGGTTATTTTTTTTTGATATTGGCTATGATCAGGGGCATGTCCCGACTAGATATTCTTTGATTCTTTTTAGAGGCTTTTTTGGACTAATATGGGCATGGACAGTGTCAGTATTAGTGTTAGCATTAGTATTGGTATTGGCATTAGAATTGGTTTTGGTTGGATATTTTGCTATTTGGTTATGATTATAGTATTATTTTATTATCTTTAGATTATTATTTATTATCTTTTTATATGGTTAAAATTCATCTGACATGGGGTGTGGGGTGGTTAACACTAGGGTATTGGGGTGGTCTCTGGTCTTGGTTACGCTTGAGATACCTAACACAACTAGGCCAAAGTTCAGGTCATGTCAGATTGGTATTAGTTCTCTAGGTTCATGGTCAATTAAAAGTTCAAAAAGCCATGTCTAGTAGAGTCTCTTTTAGGGATGTGTAGTATGCTAGACATATAAGGGAGAAGATATAAGGCATTTAGGAATGTTTCAATTTCTTATGTTCTATTTTGGGCTATAGAGTCTAAGGTCCTAAAATCTCCTTTAATTCTCTCTTGTTTGCTTGTAAGATCATGCCTCCCAAATGATCTGAAGCACATAGAAACTCCTCTTTATGGGGCACAGAACTAGTCTAGGGGTACAATTCCTAATTTCCTTCCTGGAGTTCCACCAGTCCCCTACAGTCCTTCTCAACCTCCTTATGCGGATGTGACAAATCTTGAGTTTCGTTAGTCTATCCATATGTTGCCTTAGTTGGTAGCTTCTCAGTCTGAGCATAGTTCTTCTTTTACTCCATCTTCTGAGGCCACAAGGGTTTTCCAGTTTAAAAGGTTATCCCTCTTATATTTACTGGATTTAAAGTTGAAGAGGATCATCAAGGTTTTATTAATGAGATGGAGAAGATCTTCCATGTAATGTATTCTACTAATGTAGAGGGCATAGAGTTTATCGCTTATGAGTCAAAATATATAGTATATAAATGGTATGAGGAATTGCAACAGTCTACGGGTGATGATGTTGAGTCAGCCTTGTGGCATAATTTCTCAAGTACTTTTCTGGACCCTTTTCTTCCTCAGGAGTTGAGGGAGGTAAAGGCGGAAAAGTTTCTCAACCTGATGTAGAGCAATACTTCAGTCAAGGAGTATACAAGTTTGCTTTCATGTTATCCTAATAATTTTGGAGAGTAAGGCTGCCGTGTTGAACCAGGACATGGAAATTTCTTGGTTGGTTGTGTACATACAGTAGGTTGAGGAAGACAAAAAGTAGGCTAAAATTAGTGAGAGAAAGAATAAGAAGTTTAGATTTTTTAATCATGATAGTGGCCAATAGCAGAGTGGCGAGGATGATGAAAGTGTTGTAAGAAGAGGTGGGGCAATTCTGGGTCACAGTCGATGGATAGTGCTCCATACCTAAAGTCATTTAGTGACTAACGCTTTTAGAGTGGCAATAATTATAGGGCATAGGGTGCCCAATCCTAAGCTTGTGGGGCCTAGTCACTCCATTCTATCCTCCATACAAATTTTATGGTCGATTGAATCAGTGTTATTGTGATGAAAAAAAGGACAAGTGCTTCAACTGTGGCCAGCTAGGGTACATGCTTAGAAATTATCCTATGGCTATAGTTGCCTCTAGGGAAAACAAGGTTCCTATTTTTTTTCTTCAACTCCAGCACCAAGGGGTGCCCCATCTGACTTGGACACTGGTCAAAACTAAGTCTATGATCTCACTACTTGTTAGGAATCCGAGGCATCACCTAATGTCATTACCGATATGTTGAAACTCTTTTCCTATAATGTTTACTATTTACTTGATCCAGTGTCCACTCTCTCTTATGTGACCCTATTTATGGTTATACATTTTGGTTTTGGTCCCGATTATATTTCAGACCCTTTTTTGTTTCTGCCCTAGTGGGTGTCTGTATGGTTACCAAGAGATTCTATAGGGGTTGTGTGATATCTATGGGCGGTTGGGAGACTTTAGTGGATCTATTTGTGCTAGATATAGTTGATTTTAATGTCTTATTAGGGATAGATTGGTTGCACTCATAGTATAAATCTTTAGACTGTTGGACCCATAAGGTCATTTTTAAGTTCCCTAATAAGCCAGTTATTGAGTAGGAGGGTGGTTCCTTAGCTCCTAAGGGAAGGTTCATATCATATCTTAGAGCTCAGAGATTAATCTCTAAAGGGTGTCACTGTCATCTGGTTTGGGTTAAAGATTCTAACTTGGAGGATCCTTTTTTTACATTCCATCCCAGTGGTGAATAAATTTCTTGAGGTCTTCCCTGATGACCTTCCTGGTGTTCCACCTGATTGGGATATTGATTTTGGGATAGATCTTGTTTCGAACACTTATCCTATTTCTATTCCCTCGTATAGAATGGCTCCAACTGAGTTAAATGAGCTTAAGGAGAAACTAAAGGATCTTTTAGACAGGGGTTTCATCTATCCTAGTATGTCCCTGTGGGGTACAATGGTGTTATTCATGCGTAAGAAAGATGGTTCCCTTTGGATGTTTATAAGAAAAAAAGTAATGGTAAAGAATAAGTACCCTCTTCCACAAATAGATGATTTCTTTGATGAACTTCAGGGTGCTAAGTTTTTCTCCAAGATTGATCTTCAGTCGGGGTATCATCAGTTAAACATTAGGGAAGTGGATATCCCTGAAATTTCTTTTCATATCTGATATAGTCATTTCGTGTTCTTAGTCATGTCTTTTGGGTTGACTAATTCTATGACGACATTCATGGACTTGTTGAATAATTTTTTTCATCAGTTTCTGGATTTGTCCATCAACATATTCATAGACGATATTTTGCTGATCTATTAGGGTTTGCAATTCCATATCCGATCATCTCCATATGGAATTGCAAACCCTAATAGATCAGCAAGTGTATGCCAAATTTTAAAAATGTGAATTTTGGTTGAACACTATCATTTTTTTGGGTTATTTCATTTATAGTGAAGTGATCATATTGGATCCACAGAAGGTTGCAGTAGTTAAGAAGTGGCCTAGACCCATGAATCCTACCGATATTTGGAGTTTCTTGAGTTTAGCTGGTTATTACAGAAGGTTTGTGAAAAGTTTCTCTTTTATAGCTACCCCATTGACAAAGTTGACTCAGAAGAAGGTAAATTTTATATGTTCTGATAGTTGTGAGGGTAGTTTTGAGAAACTGAAAGATAAGATGACTTTAGCACTAGTCTTGGCTTGGCTTGAAGAAACTGATAGGTTTATGGTCTATTGTGATACGTCCCATGTGGGGCTTGGTTGCATTTTAATGCAGCGTTGCAATGTGATAGCTTATGACTTTAGGCAGTTGAAGGTGCATAACAAAAATTATTCGACTCATGACTTGGAATTATTGGTTATGGTATCACGTTATCTAGCATCACTATTTATACAGAGATCATGTGGATATCAATTTTGATCATAAGAGCCTTTAATATATGTTTACTTAGAAAGAGCTAAACCTCAGGCAAAAGAGATGACTTGAGCTGCTTGAAGATTATGACATGAGTCTTTACTACTATCCTCGTAAAGCTAACGCGACTGTTGATGCTCTTAGAAGGTTATCCATAGGGATGCTAGGTTATATGTATGAAGAAAAGCGGTGTTGGTGAAAGATATTCACCATTTGGCTAACTTTGGAGTTTGTCTCTTAGACTCTAAAGAGGGAGGTGTGTTTGTGTAGAAGGTGGTACAATTTCTCTGGCTGCTAAAATAAAAGATAAGAAAGTATTGGATCCAGTCTTGATGAGAATCAAGGGTGATGTAGGTGGGCATAAGGTGATGGCCTTCGAGATTAATGGCAATGGTACCTTACGGTACCAAGGGAGGTTATGTCTTCCCAACATAGATGGATTGCAAGAGAGGATCTTGGCCGAGGAGCATGAATCACGCTATGTTATTCATCCTGGTTTGACAAAAATGTATCATGACCTTAAGGAGATGTAGTGGTGGAACAATATGAAGTGGGATGTGGCTAGTTTTGTGTTTAAGTGCATGGTGTTCCAATAAGTGAAAGTTAAGCACCTGAGGCCTGTAGGATTGTATCAAGAAATTGAGTTACCTTATGTGATAGTGGGAGGTGATTAATATGGATTTAGTTATCGGTCTTCCTCGTTCTTAGAATTAGTTTGATTCGGTTTGGTCATCGTGGATAGGATGATGAAGTCTGCTCATTCTTGCCAGTAAGGACCAATTTTTTGGTAGAGGATTATGCAAGGTTATAGCTCCTAGATATTATGAAGTTGCATGGGGTGTTTATTTTTATCATCTAGGATCGTGGCACTCAGTATTCATCGCACTTTTGGCGGTCATTTTGGAAATTTTTAGGATTACTTCTTTCCACCCACAGTCAGATGGGTAAACAAAAAAAGCTACTCAGACATTGGAATATATGATTCGAGATTGTGTGATTGATTACGGTGGTAGTTGGGTTGAGCATTTGCCTCTTATAGAGTTTACATATAACAATAGTGTAACGCCCCACATTTTTGGGCTAGACTTTGAGCCGTCGTTCTTATGTGTGTAAACTCTAATCCCATGATTGGTATTTCAATACATGTGTCATAACCTTTATCTTAGTTTGTGAAGTGCTTATGAGGTGAAAAATATTCATACGAATCACTTAGAGCAAAGTTGAGCTAAGAGCCTTTGATTCAGCCAAAATTTTGGTATTCAATTCTCTAAGGGTCAACTTTGAAAGTGTATAACTTTTAATATACGTGGAATTTTTCATCTCAAGACCCAATATATGATAGCTAATTGAATTAGCTTTCTAATGATACCAATTTTTCCTTAATCCAATACGCGAGCAAAAACTTATGACCATTTTTGTGAGAAATAATAAGGGCTCGCAATAGGCTCGCGCCACAAGGGCTATTCCCTCGGATTAGGGGACCATTTTTGTGAGAAACAATAAGGGCTAGCAATAGGCTCGCGCCACAAGGGCTATTCCCTCGGATTAGGTGGTGCTCAGCTATTCCCCCACTGTTTCAACTTTCTATGATCCAAGGGGTAATTTGGTCCTTTCCTCTTAACCCCAAACATCCAAATCATGGTTTATAACACTAAAAAGGGAATTGCTTATGCATCTTTCACTAAAAAACTCACGTAGAAGGCTTCCTTTTCCACAAGAACAATAATTCAAGCTTCTTCTCTCAAGAACACAAGTATTCAAGCTTCAATTTTAAGATTTCTTCAAGAATCATTAAAGGTACATGGTTATTCATCAATGGGTCCCTTTTACTCATTGAGCCCCAAAACCCTATTTTATCTTACCAGTGTAAATGTTATCCTACCTTATGAAATTAATCCATTAATTTCATGCTAAATCAATTAAAAGTTTTGTCTTCAAGTGTTTCCAAGTGACTTACACTATTACATGTTTTGACTTTCAAGTTTCTATGTCATAGCCCATTGATTCCATGTTAAATCCCCAAATTATGAATTTAGCCATATAATCATGTTATTTTCTCATGTTTAAGATATTCCCATGTTTGAGTTTGTGATTCTCACTTGTTTTGGTGAAATGTTCTTGTTTTGGGTATTTGAACAATAATTCCATACTACAGTTTTAAGCTTTGGTATAGTATTTTATGATCATTCAATGCTGACCGGTTATGAACACCCAATACCTATGTATTTTACATAATTTCAAAATTTTAAGTAATAAGTTAGTTAATCCATGAATCTTATCATTATACTCATATATTTATGATCATGATGAGCACTATAAAAAATAATGTTTAGTTAAACTTAGTTTAGTTCAGTACCAGTGTCAGTTCAGTTGGGAGTAGGATTTAGCATCGAACGAACCTAGGGATAGGTGCTTTCCTTTTAGTAGAGGGTGTGACCTTTAGTAGTAGTCCCTGAGTTCCATAACTGCATAGACAACATAGGTTTGAGATGTCTTCCGGCTAGTTGAGGGTTGACGTATATCTCATGAGAGCACCTGCCAATAGAGAGTGACTCCCTAGTCCTCCAAGACACCAATTTAGTGGATCCATATTGCCAATGTTAGTACCTGTGGCATGGTACTGGCACCTTTCCAACTGGGGTTACATGTTGGACCCCGATTAGCTTAGATTGGAGGCATATCAGTTACATGATACCTCCTATAGTTTCATTCCAGTAATTAATACTAAGTATAATTTGGTATTACCTGATCAGTATTTAGATATTAGTTAATTAGTATACAGACATCAGATAATCCATAGACAAATATCAGTTATTTAGTATTCAGTTATCAGTTATTCAGTATTCAGATATCAGTTAGTTAGTATTCAGATATCAGCTACCCAGTATACAAACATTAGTTATCCATTTACTTAGATTTCAATCATTCAGTTACATAGACTTCAGTCATTCAGTTAATCAGATCAACTCAGTACATGTTATTTTTGGTTTTGTACGTTTATGCATTCATACGCAGTATATTTGTATATTCAGATCCTCTAGTTATGTAAGTTTCCATCATGTAGTTTTCGACCCAGTTTTCATACATGATCTTAAGATTAGTATTACAATATGTTCAACTTTACCTGATATTTGCATATAATATTCACGTTTAACCACTCACCAGCTTTTGTTCTATTTATTCTACAAAGTAAAGATTTATGGAAACTAAGTATAGTGATTCACCTTCTTATCAGATTAGATTTGTTGCTCATGTTTTAAGATACTTCAGTTTTCAATTTATCTCGGTCTCTTGGTGAGTCTACTTGCACTTAGCATGCATGTTTTAAGATTATTTACCTAATCAATATTACTTATTGCATTCAACCCCACTTATTCAGTACATTCTAAAGTACTAATTCACATATATGTCTATGTGCTGCATTGTCTCATAATGTAGGTACCAGTTATAGCCTACACATCATAATTAGATAGTTTATAGATTCCAGCCAGTATGTTATGAGTTTTCCTAGCTCGAGAATCTCCAGTTAGTTGTAGCTTATGTACATTATTTGGATTATTGATATGTATTTATTAGTGGTAGTTGGAGGCATGTCCTAGCTATATATAATCAATATAGTAGAGGCTTCACAGACAGTTTGTCAAAGTCACTCATATAATTTAAATTCTTCCTTTAGATTTATTATGTTGTAAACCTTTCTAGTATCACATGTATTCTAGTTTTCTTTTGATTAGGCTTCTTTTGAAAAAACTTAGCTTATATGATTAATTTAATTTAGACGCTCATGTATCATTTAAGATCATGGGTTATCTTAAGATCACTTATGGTTTGAAGCACTGTGTTATGACTAGGGGTAGTCTCGTATCGTGATATATAGATACCACTCTAGTACTCGGATGGCCCTATTTTAAGCTTTGTATGGTAGGAGGTATAGGTTTTCTATGAAGTGGATCGAGGTTGGTGAGGCAGAGATGTTTGGCCCAAATTTTGTTCACCAAGCCACAGAGAAGGTGAAGGTGATTTGGGAAGAAGTTAGATGTGAATCACAAAAGTCCTATGCATACGTGAGGCATAGAAAGTTAGAGTTTAATGTTGGGGATAGGGTATTCTGGAAAGTATTTCCTATGAAGGGAGTGATGCAGTTTGGGAAGAAGGGAAATCTCAGTCCCCGGTATATTGGTTCGTACTTAGTTTTGAGAAGGGTTGGTAATGTTGCATAGGAATTGGAGTTTTCTGCTAGTTTAAATTGCATCCACCCAATGTTCCATGTGTGTCTATTAAAGAAGTGTGCCGGTGATCCATCACAGATTATGCCTATCAAGGATATTAGTATTTCAGATTTCTTTTCATACGAGGAAGTCCCTATTGAAATATTGGATTGACAAATTCATGGGTTGTGGATGAAGGACGTAGCTTCGGTAAAGGTTTATGGAGGAACCATAAGGTTGAAGAGGCTATTTGGTAAGATGAAGAGGACATAAATTCCATCTATCCATTCTTTTTTCCGGTCTTAAAGATTGTGCATAAGGTATGTGTTATTCTTAAAGCTCTTTGTTTTCTAACTTAGTTAAAGGGAAGAGTAGGGACATTTGGGGTTTGATCATTCTTGTCTATGCCTTGTACCATTATTCAGGGATGAAGGATCCAAATGGGGGAGAATTAAAACACCTGGGGTTTTGGCCCTTGGAAAATTCTTGAACTTTAAGCTCATTATCCTAGTAAAGATTTATCATACGATTCTTATGGTGTGGCTACGGATCAAGTGTCCTTAGTTTTAAGGTGTCCAATAAATAGTGGTTGGGGTTTTGTTACGGTACCAAATTGGTGGTATGAGTTGTTATTAGTGTTTTTGAGTAATTAGGACGATCCTTAATCAAATTATAAACTTAGTAACTTTAACTTATCTCTGAGTATGAGTGGCTCACTAAGAGTAGTGAAGATAGGTTACGAGTCATGGGGTTGAGTAATATGTTTCCCAGTGTCCAATCCCTTGGGTTTTGTCATGGGTACGACTAAACCATATGAGTCATATGGTCATTTCACAATTGGGAATCATGGAGTCGTATGGTAGACAGTGTATGGGTATCCAACTTACTGTCTTGGTGATGGCTCAAGGGTACAAGTCGTATGTTGTGGTCACGAGTCAAGGGGTCAACTCGTAACCACTTGCAATTTTTTTACAATTTTTAGTTGGGGGAACTTTAGATATTTCTCACTTAAAACCCTTAAGACCACACATCCCTATAACATTTTTTGGTCAATCATTCCATACTTTACAAGGTTAAACATCCTCTTTACTCTCTTAAAATTGGCTAGGGTTTCTCCAAATGGTCATCTAATGGCTTAAGGATCAATTTATCTCCATGAGTCTTAGTAAATCAGGCATGTGACTCTTCTTTCGTTGTTAGTTTACTAAAACCATATGTTCAAAGCACTGTTCATGCATCATTAATGGTGGTTTTGAAACCAAGGTTGAGGAGTTTGAATACATATATTTGAATATTGTTTTCTATGGTTTAAATTGTTATTATGCATGTTTTAATTATGGTTTTACACATGTGGGTGCATAGAAATGGTGATATATTTGAGCGGTCATGGTTGAACCCTAAATTTGATAATTTTTGCTTTGATAATTACATACCCTCAACCTATTTGCGAAATTGTCAATAAGAATGATAGTGTGACAAGTTTGAATTTTTTTTGAGCTAAGGCTTGGCATAAAAATGTTAATGATTGATGAATGACTTTAAAGGGGCACTGGTGGACATACATTGAATTGAATTGAAAACCTCATGGGGTACATGGGAATCCCCTAATTCATTTTAATAATGGAGTCTGCGCGGTACATGAGAATCCCCTAAGTGTTAGCTAAGGACATAGCTTGCAGGCTATAGTTAGTATTAAGAAACCACTTTATGATGCCTTGATAATTGACTACTGGAATTGATAGTTTGGTTATGTGCTAAAGGTTTTAATTGGGCAATAATGAGGGTTTTGATAACTAGCCGTGAAGGTGTGAGTTTGGAGGACGGAAACTGGAAACTCATGATTACCATCATGGGGTTTGGTTTTGATGAACTATGTGCATGGTTAACACTATTGATATAATTATATCTTAGTTTGACGTGGGGTTGGGGAATTTCTTGGTCTTCCTTAATACCTCTGATCTGTGCGGCTAACACGCATCGGGGCTCTTTCAGCAAGGGGAGCTGAACCCATATAGCCTATGGGTGGATTTTTATGATGGTTAAGGTACACAATCCAGGTTAAGACTAGAGCATGTAGCTCTACTAGACTATAAATAAAGAAGTTGGTAGCAGCATAATTCTTTCTAAACCACTAGAGATAGTCACCTATAATAATCAGTTTGCCTATACAACATTATAGAGAGATGTTCAAATTCACGTGTTTGCTTACTAGTTTAGGTAAATATCTAATGTATTTCCCAATCTGAGAGTCATTTTTGGAAAATAAACTATACATTTTTGGGATTTGTGTGCTCCATGGTTAGAGCCTCTAAGGGTTCCAAATGGGTTAGACTTGAGTAGGTTAAAAAAATGCATGCTAAGTCATGTTCCCTATCTCAGTTTTGAATGATGAAATTATTTTATCTTTATCCTGAGTTCATGCTAGAGTTCACTCCGGTAACTATCTTCGGGTTCTGTATCCCCATGCGATGCAAGAATTGACCATACTACTATTCCTTATGCTCAGTGACTTGGATTTAGGGATAACTTTGAGTTAGAATAAAGTGGTGATCTTCCATACTCCGAATGACTCCATTTCATGATATTGACTTCTTTTCATTATGGTTATTTTTTTCTTTGGTTTTGCCTATGGTCGGGGGCATGTCCCGACCGGATACTCTTTGACTTTGGTTAGAGGAGTTGTCAGACTACTATGGGCATGCGCGGTGTCGGTATTAGATTAGCATTGGTATTGGTATTGGCATTGAAACTGGTATTGATTGGATATTTAGTTGTGCCTATTTGGTTATGCTTACAGACTTACTTTATTGTCCTTATATTATTATTGTATTATCTTGTTATATGTTTGGAATTCATTCGACATGGGGTGTTGGGTGGTTAACTGTGGGGTATTGGGGGTGGTCTCCTATCCTTGTTGGACTTGAGATACCTGACACAACTAGGCCATGGTTTAGGTCGTGTCAAATTGGTATCATAGCTCTAGGTTCATGGTCAATTGGAACTCCACAAATCGGTGTCGAGTAGAGTCTCTTTTAAGGGTATGTAGCGCGCCAGACTTATAAGGGAGAGACTCCAAGGCATTAGGAATGTTTCTCTTGCTTGTGTTATGTTTTCTGGCTATAGAGTCTAAGGTCCTGAAATCTCGTCTAATTCCCTTTTGTTCGCTTTTCAGATCATGCCTCCTAGATGATATGAAGCTCACAGAAACTTCTCTATCCCACATGAGGATAATGTTGATGGGACACATTCTACTTACGGGGTATAGAACCGGTCTAGGGGTCCAGTTCCTGATTGCCCTCCTAGAGTTTCACTGGCCCCCTCTAGTCCTTCTCGAGCTCCTCAGGTGGATGTGATGAATGTTGAGTTTTGTCAGTCCATACATATGGTTTATTAGTTGATAGCTTCTCTGTCTTAGTATGGTGCTTCTATTACTCCATCTTCTGAGGCCTCAAGGGTTGGCCAGTTTATGAGGTTGAGCCCTCCTATGTTCACTGGTGTTAAGGTCAAATTCTAATTTAGATTAAATATTCCACAATATATTTGGTATCACTAAAATACCCAAATAAATTGCTCGAAAATTGAACTGTCACACTCAGCAAGTCATAAATAACTCGGGGCAGCTGTAGAAAAGTTTTAGAAATCAAAAATGTATGAAAACATGGAAAATGACCGTGAGGGTCATTACAACACCACTACTACAAGGAATTTCATCCGTGAAAGTAAACGATAAGGAAATACCTGAAAGCTCAAACTGGTAGAAATACTGGGCCTGCATATCACGCTCTGTCTTCTAGGTATCCTCCTTCACTGGATAGTGATGCCACTGAGCATTAAATATTTTTATGTCCCTAGAGTACAACCACCTGACATCTCTGGCCTAATTGGACACTGGTTCTTCTACAAATGCCAACCTCTAATCAAACTAAGTTGAGTCCCACCAAAGAATGTGCGACTTATCTGGAATGTATTGTTGCAACATAGATACATGAAATACTGGGTGGACGGCTAAGAAGGAAGGAAGAAATGCCAATACCTCCCCAACTATTTATAGGATCTCAAAGGGTCCAATATATATGGGGCTAAACTTTCCCCACTTCCCGAACCTTATCATGTCCTTCATGGGCTATACTCACAGGAAGACCCTATAACTTATTCTGAACCTCAATGGATGATGTCTTCGATCAATATACCTTCTCTATCTACTTTGAGCTACCTATAGTTTTCTTGATTTACCCAAACTCGATATAGTGACTCACGAAGCAAATCTATGCCACGGAGGCCTAGAATCAGATGTCTCGAACTAACACATGAGATCGACATCACATATGACCTCAAATAGGGTTATCTGAATAGTCGAATGAAAGCTGTTATTATATGCAAATTATGCCAGAGGTAGAAACTAGTCCCATTGAACCCCAAAATCCAACACACAAGTATATAGCATGTCCTCAAAGACCTGAATAGTCTGCTCTGACTATCCACAGACTACGGATGAAAAGTAGTGCAAAGGTCAACCTGGGTTCCCAATTCCTCCTGAAATGTCCTCCAGAAGCTAGAAGTGAACTGAGAGCCTTGGTTTGAAATAATAGACACAAGAACCTCATATAAGCAAACCACCTCGTGAATATAAATACGAGCTAACTTCTCAGTACTGTAAGAAACTAAAACTAGGATAAAATGTGCAGACTTGGCCAATCAATCTAGATGACCCAAATGCTATCAAAACCATGGGAAGTGTGAGGCAATCCACCTACGAAATCCATATCAACTCGCACCCCGTTTTACTTAGGAATGGGTAGTTGCTGAAGCAATCCACTAGGACTATGGTTCTTAGTAGAGGTGTCAAAATGAACCCAAATTGAGCTGACCTACCAAACATATCCAATATTTAATGGGTTGGGTTCAAGATAATTTACTATAGGGTAAATCTCAAACCATTAAATCTCAGCCCATTTTAAATTGAGTTCAAATGAGCCCAATTCAATCTCGACTTTGCCCGTTTAATAGAGAAATACTTTTATTAATGAAATTAGGAAAAACAAGCGACAATGTGTCCTCCCACTCTCAAAATAACCCACCTCACCCCAACCCCACTACACCCCAGCTTACCCTATCCCTACCTCGCCTCTATTAAATATGTTATTTTTATTTCTTAAAAGCTTTTTATAATTTTTTATTTTCCACGCCCTACCTTATCCCCGTACCCCTCCATACCCCTAACCCCCACCCCCACCTCCACCCCAAAAAATTAATTTTTTTAATTTTTTTGAAAAAAATTAAAAATCTTCTCTTACCTCACGATCAAAATCCTACCCTCCCATTCACCACATCCTGAAAAAGATATTTTTCTTAGAATTTTTTTTAAAAAATAAATAAATAATTTTTCATAAAAAAATCTTACTCCAACCCCCATCTCCCCCTACTAGGGGCGGGGGACTGGTATCCTGTTTTGTATTTTCAAAGTTTGAGTTCGGTAATCGGTATTTGAATGTAGATACCACGTGCCATATTTGTAAACATCGGTTTGGTAATTTAGTAATCGGTAAATTAAACCTCTGTTCGGTATGACATTTGATAATACCAAATTAATGTTGGAGATATGCAAATATACGTTTGAACTTCAAAGAGTATATTTAATAGGAACCTATTTAGTATTCTTTTTTTGTTGCTTTTTACGAATATATTAGCAAGATCCAAGTGATTCATTAGGATGACTAATACTATTGTTTATTATATATATATATAATTTAATATTCCATAAATATAGAATACCAAATGATATTAATAGCTTGTACCAAACCCAATCCCGAATATCGAAATATTAAAATTTTACTGCCAAATACAATACAAAATACAGAATTACCGAATATCAATTACCAAAATTTTTTATTTAAGTTTGGTAATTTAGTTTTCGATAAAAATACCCAACCTTCCCCCACCCTCTGCATCCCCATACGACAACACCCCATCCCCTAAAAATATAGTTTTAAAAAAAAGTTAATTTTTTTTCATTTTAGAAAAAAAAAAACATTTACTTCAACCCACATCCCTTCCCTACCCCCACAATCCACACCCTACACCCCATACCCACACCACTCCCAATTTATTTTAAAACATTTATTTCTTTAAAAAGTTTTTTTTTAGAGAATTAATTTTTTTAAGAAAATTATTACCCCACCTCCACCCCATGACATTCCCCTTTCCCAAAAATTTATTTTTTTAAAAAAAAAAACTTGATTTCTTATTTTCTAAGAAAAATTCTTATATCAACCCCATCCTAAGCCCCGAACCCCTACCCCACAACTCTCCCTAAAAAAGAATTTTATTTTAGAAAATAATTAAATTTTAAAAAAATTCTTACCCTACCCCACCCCCACCTCTACTCTCTATCCACTTGCCTAACTTCCCAACCCAATCATAATTTGATTTCTTGAGTTGGGTTTACAAGGGGAAAATATTAATATATTAATATTTTTTAGACTAAGAGGGTCAAATTGGGTGGGTCAAGACCTAACCCAAATTTTATCCATTTCAACCCAAAGTTAATTTGGGCTGGTCATAACCAAACCCAATATCCAATTCAACCTATTTAATAATCTCAATCTCAACCTAACCCGCCCATTTGACACCCCTAGTTCTCGGCCTTTACTTGTTGACAATAAAGGCATCAAGCTATATACCCTCTAATATCTCTTCGCATACCACTCTACCAGAAATGCTTCCTCAAATTCCTATATATCTTAGCCGTCCAGGGCGAATAGAGTATCTGGAAATTTGAGCCTCACAAAAAAACAATTGAATCAAATCTCTAACCCTTGGAATTCAAATACGACTGTGAAACCTCAAGACACCCTCAAATTCTATGGTAGCCTTCCCAGACTCACTTTCTAACACCTACCCTCAAATACTATGAAGCCTGTTGTCCTCAAACTAACAACCATAAATTTTATCCAACATGGTAGATCTGGTCTCAATACTAGTAATGATCCTCTGAGGGTCAAAAATATCCAAACAAACCATCAATTTAGCTAAGGACTTGATGTCCAAGGCCAATGGAAGCTGCAAAACTAAAACAAAGCCAAAGTTATCCATACTCATTAACTTTTAGCTCAAGGCATATGCTACCACATTCTCCTTTTCCATATGGTAGAGAATAGAGATATCATAGTCCTTTGGCAATGTAATCTATGTATGTTACTATGAATTAAGCTCCTTCTAGGTTATAATATACTTAAGACTATGGTGATTAGTAAGATCTCACAATGAAGCCCACATAAATAATGCCTCCAAATCCTAAATACAAACACTACCACTACCAACTCCAAGTCATGAGTAGGGTATCTACACTCATGCACCTTCAGCTACCTTGATGCATATGCAATAACATAACCCTACTTTTTTACAACCCACCCAAAACTAAAACCAAATGTATCATAATAAATAGTGAATCCCTCTCCCTCGAGTAGAAGATAGAACATGAGCTGAAGTAAGTAAATCCTCAAGCTTCAGAAATGAGTTAGTAAATCAAAAGTAAGTAAATCCTTAGATAGAGATGTATACCTGATTCACTTCAATCACCAATGAGTTACACCACTTAGGAGAAGTGATTCCTTTGTACAAATAGGTGAGACAAATTCTGAGTGGTCTACCCAAATCCTGGGAAAGTAAAATGGATGCAACCACTGAGGCAAGGGACCTGAAAACTCTCACTATGGATGAACTTATTGATAATCTAAATACACATGAACTCAAGATATAGTAAAGGCAAAAAAAAAGAAGTAAAAAGAGGAAAACCTCTGGAACTGAAGAAGACACTGATGCTACCTATTTGGTAAAAAAAATTGTTAGAGTAATAAATAAATATTGCTAGTTTCAAAGAAGAAGAAGTAGAAGCAAAAAGGGAGGCACTGTGGTGGTTTGTCACAAATATAGAAGTCCTGAGCATGTTATTAAGGACTGTCTAATGCACAAAGTGGACTATCAAGAATATCTAAAGATTAGAGGATAAAAAGGAAAGAACAGGGACCACGTCCCTATAAAATCAAGAAGAAAGGCTGCAGATGAATATGAAGTAAAACAAGCCTTAGCTGTCTGGCGAGATTCCTCTCGTGAATTTGATAAAGTTGAGAAGACTATAAATGTGTCTATGCTAGCTGTGGAAGATAGTGAGGTTATCTATGATTCCTTATTTGCTCTTATGTCAAACGCTAAAAATGAAGAAGAAAATGAGGTAACTCTATCAGACATTAAGGAAAACTTTGATAACTACTCTACTATAAAGATAAAGAAGCTAGCAAATGCGTTGATTGATTCTGTGTGTGAATTGTATACTGAGAAAAATGCTCTAAAAGAGAAAACAGAGAATCATAAGCTTGAATTAATTACTTTAACTCTCTAGATATCTAAAATAGAAGAATAATTTGCTAAGTTGAAATCTAATAGCCTATGTTTATTGAGTCAACTAGAGAAAGTAATTAATTCTGATGATAAAGGGAAGAAAGAAGCTTTAAA
>NW_025859471.1:65132-150612 GCF_002878395.1 Capsicum annuum
GAGAAAGTAATTAATTCTGATGATAAAGGGAAGAAAGAAGCTTTAAAGTTTAAGATTGAGCTTGAATATAAATTGAGGGTTTCTTAAAAGCACCTTATGACTTCCTTCCATAAGAATGAAGAGTTAGATAGGGACCTGGTCTATCTAAGGGAAGAACTTAACAAATCACTAAAATAGACCACATTCTCACAAATCCTCTCTAATCTAACTAGTTAAAGTGTCAATAATGGTAAGGGGCTTGGATATCAATACAAGACCTAATCACTTAGGTCTTATGGTAAAACTGTTCATGATATTAGAAACATGGTTTACAAACCTCTATGTACTCATTGTGGAAGACATGAGCATTTGAAGAAAAACTATCAAAGTTGGCATAGAGCTAAAATGAGCAGTGCTAGATATATCCAGTAGGGGAATACCTATCTGAAGGGTTCCAAACCTTTGAAAAATATGAAGAAGTTCTCATTACCTAGATGGGCCAAGAAATATTTGATCATACCCTTGTCTTTTTTCTGGGAACTCAAACACAAGTGGGTTCCTATATCCAGAAAATGACTATGTTTACAAGAAAGAGAAGGGGAATACAGTCAGAACATGTTTATGGATAATGGATTTTCAAAGCATCTGACTGTGAAGACTGAATATTTTATCTCTCTCAATACACTTCAAGGTGGAGGTATGTCAATAGGAAATTATAAAAAAGGCTCTTTTTATGGTATTGAAAAGACTGGAAAATCACCTGGTCATGTAATAGAAAATATATGCTATATGAATGGTCTCAAGTATAGTCTTCTAAGTGTGTCTTAAATCCGTTACAAAAGGGATGAAGTAAAATTCTTATGTGATGGGTGTACTGTGTCAAGCCTAAAGTTTGGAATGATTATTCTCAAAGAAAAAAGATTCAAGATAATTTAAGTGGCTGATTTAGAGTCTGTAGAAGATTGGGAATTCACTTTCTTAAATGCTCAAAGTAAGAATGTTGATGTAAGTTTCTCTTTGCTGAAAAAGTAGATATCAAGGGACTTGGTCCGTGGCATGTAAAAGCAAAAGTTTCTGGATAACAAGGTTTGTAATGCCTGTGTTAAGGGCGAACAAACCTGGTCTTCATTTAATCTAAAAATGTAGGTGAGTACTTCTACACCACTTGAGATGCTATAAATTGATCTATGTAGATCTATTAAAGTTTAAAGCAGAGGAGGCAAGAAGTATGTGTTTGTGATTATGAATGACTACTTAAGGTTCAACTATACAATGTTCTTGAGAACAAAGGATGAAACCTATGATGTTTTGGTTACCTTTGCCAAGCAAGTTCAAATGAAGCAAAATTTCAAGACTGTTGAATTCAAATCTGATCATGGAGCTAGATATAAGTATCACATGTTGAAGGATTAAATACTAAAAATATAATCATTCATAACTTATCTTCCCCAAGGACTCCTAAAATATTGAGTTGTTCGAAAAAAAACAAGGTACTCGAAGAGATTATCAGGACTATGCTGATTGGCAAAGGGCTACTCATCAACAGGCAAAGAAAATAGAGCTCTCAAAAAAAATAAATTTTGTATGTTGAAGAGAACGTGCATGTGGTCCTTGATGAGTCAGGAAAGATGGTAAATCTAGGTGATGATGAAGATTAAGAATTTGAAAAACTTATTCCTGTTCAAAGGGATGATATAGTTGAAGAATGATGGTTCAGAAAATGATGCAGATAAGAATGATAAGAGTAATGGTGATCCAGGATCTTAGTCACAAAACCCAGATCCAGTTGAAGAACAACTAGAAAGATCCAATGAATATCCTCAGGGACTTGGTCCCAGAAAAACTCATCTCAGAAGGTCAAGCTGGAAGCACAAATCTTCTCACTCCCTTGACAATCTAACTTTACTTTTTGAAATTGGCAACCAAACAAGAACTCAAAGAAAAAATTTCATGACTTTCTAAGTCTTCTTATTTCAAATTGAGCCCAAAAATATAAAAGAAGCTCAGAAAAATACTGACTAGATTAAAGCAATGAAAGAGAAGCTTCAACAATTTGAAAGAAGTAAAGTCTGGGACCTGGTCCCCAGACCTATTGACAGAATAATTCTTGGAATGAATTGGTTTACTAAAAATAACAAGTTGAGGATGGAATTGATAAAATTAACCCAACCTGCTAAATGAATCAATTTTTGTTCCTAAAAATGGCTATGATCAGGAGACAGGTATCCTTGGTAAAGTAGGTACAGAGTGGTATAACTCAGTACCATACCTTTGAAGGTATACACCTATGGGAAAAACTTTAGAGGAGGACAAATATGATAGACACATACTTAAGGATTCATTGGGGAAAGAGAAGGACCTGGTCCTATCTCTCAAGTTAATGCCAAAATCGAGTACTTCAAAAATCATAAAATTCAGTCTGAAAAACCACATGCCCTTTCTTCTCTAAGTAAAAGCTATTAATTATCAATTGAGATGAAGAGTTACACTAATTAGCACTAGATATGTCATTTCATTTAAAAGACATCTAAGTGACAACAATTACTTTCTTTAAATACAAAAATTAAATCTCTTTTAATTTATTAACTTCCAACTTAGTTTGCCTTCTTCAATTCACCCATTTTTCATAATCAAGCCTTTCTTATTCAGTCTCTCACAAAAGACTTCCAAATGACGGAAAGTTCTATTTTTTCAAGCCCCATTAAAGAATGAAATATTCATCTACCATCATCTTCTTTATCTAAAACTCCCAAAATTGAACCTATTGATTCTTTTAATCCAAAATAGCAAAAGAGACTTCTTATAATCTTCCTCAAGAACCAGATAGTGTTTTACCCATCACACCTTCCCTTGAAATTCTAAACACCCCAAATGAACCCATTTTAGAAGAAACCCCAAATACCATGGAAACCCCTGTTAAGACTATCATGGTGAAGGATCTACATCAGGGATTCAGTTTACTTATCGAGCATGAAGTCTCTAAACCTAAAATTTTGCCTTTCTCAAAAAAACCAAAATTGCCAGAAAGTTCTAAATCACTTGAAGTACCTGGTTCCCTACTCTTTCAAGGTCAAACCCTATTTTTGCTTAACTATGTAATGATGAAATTCATGTAAAAAGATGTAATATTTCCATTAGTCTAAATTATGTAGATAAAAACCTAATTCTACTTATAAGTGATACCATTGGTGCGGAAGAGCAAATAGTAAGTAAAATGAATGATGTTTCAAAGAAAGGAGAGTTTGTGAAACCTCCAAATGAAGAGCATAAGGTTGATAATAAGGAATTACCTCTAAGGTGGTCAGTTCAGAAACAGAGGGGCAGTACGGGCAAAGAATAAGTGATGGAATCTCGTATGAAGGATATCAAAATATACTCTACTAGGAATTTTGAGAAAAAATTCATGGGGGATGCTCTAAAGGCTAGTGAATCTTCTACTGCTAGAAGAAGAAGACTTGAGAAAGATAGTGTTGCAGAGGATGAAAACATGTATGTGGTAGATGTTGGAGAGGGTGAGGATATTGATCCGGTTGTTGCAACTGAAAATAGAAGCAAAAAAGTTTATGTTAAAAAAAGGACCACGTCCGCTGCTTCAAAGTCTGAAAGATCTGCGGGGTTAAAACAAAACATATTGTAGTTAAAAGAAAAGTATATGAGGTACCTAATCCCAAGAAGAGAAACCATAAAAGAGCAACCAAGTAGTGGTTCTAAAAAAGAAAGAATGATAAAAAAGAAAAGTTTGTATCTAGAGAAGAGAGAAATAAAATGCTGAAGTCTCAAAAGGTATTGACTGGAAGATTATTTGATCCTGGGATTCTTGAAAAACCTTAAATGGATGACCTTGTAGAGTATGTACAACACCAAGGATGGATATATCTTATAGAGGAACCAGTTCCCTCTATGATGCCTAGATCTGAGAAAAAACAATTGCGTCTAGTGTAGACCTGTATATAATAGAGTATTTAGGAAAGCTTGATCCAATAAATTTTCTTGCCCTAATGATTCTACATATGCATAAAGTAATCTATAAAAATAATGGAAGGCATAGTATGCCTTATGGATACTTCTTAAATAGGGTGTCTGATTACTTTGGGATATTTTGTGCAAAAGGAACTCCAAGAACAACAAAGAAAATGTTCACTCCAACTACCTTGGTTGAAAATGAGTGTGTTGAAGGAAAAACTGGGACAATGTCCCAGGTATTAGAATTGTTGTAAGTTCAAGAGAAGTTGGGCATGGAATTGGAGGAAATGAGAGTTTCTATGGCTGCTAAGAATGCTGAAATCCTTACTTAGAAATTGAAAATTCAGAAACTATCAATAGAGGGATAAGGTTCTAATGACGTACTGAGTATAGAAAATGAAGATTAAGAAAAAGGTTTCAACATTTATTGTAGAGGTCTAGAGTCTGGATGTCGAAGTAAAGGACCAAAATAAAATGTTGTTGGATTCTCATACTGCTATAAGTTCAAGAATGCAGATGCCTCTATAAAGCTTCTCCCCTAAACCACCTTCTACCTAAGCCCTATCTATCTTACTCTTTAGTCTTCCTTGTGTCTATTTTCTATCAACTTCACTGTGTGTCTATTTTAATTCATATGTTTATTTTTTTGTACAATGTAATGGTACTTAACCTATCTCATATGAATGAATCCATTATCTATGTGTCTCATCTGTCTCCTCTTTACTTTAAAGTTGTTTTTATGTTAGTATTTCCCTAGAGGCCATGAGTTAGCTAACTTGTGCTTATTTTACTCTTGGTTTGTTGTTATCCCTTTTCAATAATCCCAAAAGGGGGAATACTAAATTCATGTGGTAGGGACTAGGTACCAGGTGCATATGTATTGAATGCTGGTAAAGTATGATGGCCAATTGATAGAGGGAAGAATGCTGAATGTTGATGGTTCGTATAATAGATAGAATAATGAACTGAATAAACATTGATAAGTGTATGTATATTTATAGGAGAAACATTGAAACATAGTGAATGAAGGTTGATTCCAATTGACAACAAGGGACCAGGTCCCTAAGTTGCATGATATATTGATAGGGCAAGCAAGGTGAATAGTGATAGGGGAACATTCACTGATTGTAGTGGTAATCACTACAATTGAATAAGGTAATAAATTTAATGCTCTAAGTTCTATGGTTATGTTTTATGGTTTGTCATAATCAAAAAGAGAGAAAATTGCTTTATCTTGTTTTGATGATGAGCAGTTGATAATAAGGGACCGGGTCCTTAGGCCTTCATGGAAATATACATCTTTCACATGGTCTGCATAGTTTTGTTAGTGTAACAAACTACACAATTAAATTTCTATCCTAATCATTATTCCATTATAAATAGAAAAGAATGCTTCTTAATTGGTATGTTTTTGCAAATCAAAATATAGAAGAAGGAAAGAGGTGAAACCTCAACTTTGCAATGTTGCTTAAGTTCTTAATTTCTATATGTGCTAAAAGAATGAGTGTTCCTAGTCATGTCATGGACTGTAAGTGAATTATTTATGTTATAAGAGTAATAATTTCTTTATGTTCTTGAGAGTGCTTAGGTATATGTACCTAATTTTTATATTGGTTAGGGTTAATCAATATCAAGGTTAGTTCTTGGCAGATTTGTCAATATAGGTTTATAATAAAGTTGTTATAAACTAGTTGAGCCTAGAGTTAGTTTCAAATCAAGTTTTTAATCAAGAGTTTGATTATAGTTGATTGTTGAGCGATCATGAGGGTAAGACGTGGTTTTTCCTCCCTTGAGCAAGGAGGTTTCCATATTAAATCATTGTGTTCTTTACTTTACTACAAGGTTTTAGTTTCTCAGTGCTTTGCTAGTTTATTGTCTGTCTAAGGGACCTGGTCCCTCATAGTGTGGTGCAACCCCTTTATATTTTAACAATTGTTGATATACATATGCATAGAACCATATATCATATTCACTAACAGAACTACCCCTATGGGGAAACACCCAGTCTGATAAAACCTTGACCCAGCTGATCCTAAAGCTAACTATTTAGCTTCATTAGCTCAGCAGGAGTCATTTGAGATGGAGCCATAAAATAGGCCGGGTTCCCGACTAGGGGTCAATAATAAACTATATACCACGCTCAAGAAGAAGGCCAGTTTGGTGGTTGGAAACAAATAAAAAAACTCGTGAACAACAAGGATAGAGTCAAGCGATGGACTCTCAACACTAATATCTTGAACATACACAAGAAATAACTCGCAACCCCTTGATATCTTCTCTTAACCTGAATTAAGCACTAATACTTATTGGTTAGAAACTAAATAAACCTTGCCACATAATAAGGGGTACACTATCATAATGTAAGATAACAGTCTTAGCAAACTAATCCAAGACCACATGGTAAGGATATAACCAATCCATACCAAGAATCACATCAAAATCTACCATATTTAGGACAATGAGATCAATCTGAGTATCAAACTCCTGAACAGTTACTAAACAGGATTTATATACCTGATCTATTACTAAAGAATCATCCACAAGGGTATCAATATGCAATGACACAAATAAAGACTCCAAACATAAACCCAACCGCAATGAAAATAAGTATAAACATACGTAAATATGGAACTGAGATTAAACAAACCAAAAGTTGGCTGATGGCATATGGAAATCATAACTATGATCACAACATCCTTAGCCTCAGCCTCTAGTCTACCTGGTACAACATATATATGACCCTTTCAACTACTGGACTAGGTGCCTATCCTACCACCTGTCCTACCTCCCTGTGGACCACCTCTAGAACCATGGAGACCATCCCCATAACCCTGTGCACCACCCTTAGCTAGCGGCAACACTATTCTAGTGGTTGTGTAGTCTGAACTGAAGCTCATTCATACTAATATTGGGACACTCATGAGAAAAGTGACCTACAACCCCACAATCATAACATGCCTTAAGAAACCTACTCTATCTATAAGGTTCAAAGGATCTGGAGCGACCTCCTAATCTTGGGTGTATTTATACGCCTAAGAACCATAACTTACCCATATTTTAGCTAAGTTTTGAGATCGAAGTGCCTATTTTCTCATATTTTTACTCTACTTTGATGTAATTGAGATAACCTATATGGATTAACATGATTTTAGGTATTAATGAGGTAGATAGAGATATGATGGGACTATGAATTGTGGATGACACATCACACAAGAGAAAAGTAGCTTGTTGGAAACTATGTCCAAGACTAATTTGTCATTTATAATTAGTTTAGGGACTAGAAGGCAATTATGAGAGAAGAAATTATTAAAAGACTTGATGTTGAATTTTTATTCATTATTGATTATTCTATATAAGTTTTTGAAGAGGAGAAGGGTGGCTTAGCTTAGGGTAGAGAGGGAAAACATTTCTCTCTTGTTTTTACTATTTGCACACCAAGATCGTTTTCTAGTTTTTGGTATGATGAATATTTCTATTATGATTTCCATTTTATTCATGAGTAGCTAAGTTTATTAGTTAGGGATATGGAAGCCTTGTAGCATACAATCTATTACTTTAGGTTTTGAATTCATTATGCATTGATTTGTTTACATCATACTCTTTTCATTTATCTTGAATTCTCGTGGTTGCAAACATAGAGGATGTGCCTAAAAACACAACTTGTTCGAGAAAAAGATTGTTGTTCGAAAAAGAGTATAGTGATAAAAAAATAGGATTTCCAACCCCTATTTCATATGTTAATGCCTTAACAGAATCAACTACTTGGAGATTTCATATTGTTTTTGTAAACACTTTTGATTTGAGAGAACTAAAGTGAATTAGTCCTTGATAGTTGAGAAACACTAGGATTATGTTATTAAATACAATACGCTTCTCTGTAAGAATGATGCATACATGAATTCGTAAAGCCCATAGTTAGAAAGTATTAAAAACTACAAGGTGGACATAACCCTAGCTTGCTATTTCTATGAATTTGAATACTACTAAACATATTTCATCTTGTTAAACTAAAACCATTAATTTGTGAACTGAATCAAATTCCCCCTTTTTATTTTACGAAAATGAATGATTAAAAGTCAACTAATCTGTATACAACTTAATTAGCACCATATTCCCTTTGGGATTCGACCCCAACCTAGTTGGGTTCTATATTTGACAGCGATCGCTTATTCTCTCATAAGAGAGGTGTAATTTAGGCATATCAAATTTTGGTGCCATTGTCAGCGAATACGATTGTCGATTGAGTTTATGTGTGTTAATTATTTGTTAGTCAAGTTTTCTTATTTTACATTTATTAGTTATTTTTGTTCGTTATAGGCTTATTATTGTTTATTCCACGAACCAAAATTTCAGGAGAGCCATTATTATCGTTCAATCCTAAACCTCAGCTCATTGAAAGAATGGCTAACCAATAGAAAGCTGAAAGTTTAGCTGCTTTGGCTAATGCTCAATTAAATTAAAAGAATGCAGATAACCCTAGTTGGGTACCTAATCTAGATGAAGAGAACCTGGGAGATGATTATTTAACTAACCCAGCTAATAGGCAGCGTGCAGTAGGGTTAGTTGCACTTATAAATTGAAATCGTCCATTTAGAGAAAGACTAGACCACCAACCTATGCAATTTGATGTTGACAACGATGAGGACAATTTAGGTAGAAATGGATGTACATGACCAATCGTTCTACCACCACTAGCTGCTGGGGTGAAATTCAATATCACCAGTACTATGATCCAGCTACTAAATATAAAAGGACTCTTTGGTGGATTACCTGGTTATGATCCAAATCTGCATTTAGTGAATTTTATCAATATTTGTAAGTCATTTCATAATCTTAGAGTGGATGCTATTCATTTAAGAGTGTTCCCACTGTCTCTATCTGGAGAGGAAACTATGTGGTTGAATGAGCTAACTTCTGATTCTATAACAAACTGGAGGCAATTGAAAGGAGCTTTCCTAGAAAGGTTCTTTCTGCCCTACAGAATGTTACAGTTGAGGGATGAGATCAGAAACTTTAGACAATTGGCTAATGAAGCTTTCCACGAGACTTGGGCGAGGTTTAAAAAGAAGTTGACTCAATGCCCAAACTATAAGATACTGATGAACACTTGATGGAAATATTCTACAGAGCTTTGAACTCACTGACAAAGACAATAATGGATAATACTGCAGCAGGAGCTTTTATGAAGCTCACCTTTACTGAGGCTGTGAATATGTTAGAAAGAATGCCTAAGAAAAGTAGAGCTTGGTATACCAGAGATTTTATGGTAGCAAGAAATACTGGGTGTAGTGTAATATCAGTAGACAGCGTAGGAGAGAAAAGGAGCATGATTAGGATATGGATCACTTGAAAACCCAGATGGATCTGCTCATGAAACATTTTCTATCAAGGAATGTAGAAAAGGAAAAAGATGTTGGGTCCCACAGTAAGGCAGCTGAATCAAACTGAGGAAGAGGCTAAATATTTGCATAACCAGGGGGGTTTCTGGACCGATGGTCAAGGAAACCAAAGTTGGAACCATCAAGGAGATTGGAACAATAAAAGTGATAGGAGTGGACTGTATGTACCTCCTTAAAGCCATGATAATGTTGCCACCAGTTCACGAAAAATGTCCATAAAGAACATGATAGAGAAACTATTTAAGAACTAGAGCAGAAGATGAGCCAATTATCCCCAGCATTCAACCAAAGAAAGAATGGGACCCTACCAAGTGATACAGTTCATAATCCGAGGACTGATGGATCGTGTATGGACATTACCATTGGGAGCGGTAAGATGTTATCTAGTTCAGGATTGGGAGCATCCTCTCAAACTAATGCGGTTGAAATGGACTGGGAGGTGGTTGATGAATTTTCAGTGGTGCCTGTGGAGTTAGGATGTTTCAAAAAGAAGAGTGTAAAAGTGGAACAACCACCTAAGTTGAAGCATGTTAGTGATATGGAGCAAGGCATAAGAAAGGAGGTAAAAGTTGCTACAGTTGAAATCCCAAGGCCACCACCCCTATTTTCATAATGATTAAAGAAGAAAGAAGATGAAGGAAAGTTTAAAAATTCATGGCTATGTTGAAGCAATTGACAGTGAATGTGCCTTTAGTTGAAGCATTTGAGCAAATACCAGGATATGCTAAATTTATGAAAGATCTTGTGATGAATAAAATAGTGGTAAGCTACAAATTTGTGGATAACCTCCATCAATGTAGTGATATTTCTACAAGGTCACTGGTGCAGAAGAAGGAAGAAATAAGAGCATTCACCATCCCTTGTACGATTGGGTCTCTAGATTTTCTAAGGCCTTATATGATCTGACATCTAGCATCAATCTGATGCCGCTAGCTATTTATAAGAAGTTGAGTTTAGGAGACCCCACACCCACAAACATGTGACTTATAATGGCAGATAGATCGGTGAAAAGGCCGATTGGGATTCTATATGATGTACTTGTAAAGGTGGCAAAATTTATATTTCCTGCCGACTTTGTAATTCTTAATTGTAAAGTGGACTTTGAAGTACCCATAATTTTGGGCAGGCCGTTCTTAACAATTGGGAGTGTATTAGTTGACCTGGAGTTGAATGATCTGATATTTAGGCTCAATGGGAAAGAGGTTAGTTTTGAAGTATGTAAATCCATGAAACAATAAAAGGAGATGAGTGTCTTTTCAATTGTTGATGTATTCTAAGAAGATGAGTGAGATGTACCAGTTAAGTATAGACCTACTATGGATACGATAGCTAGTTTGGTTGAACTTTTAAGCAAGGATGTGAGTGACTTCAAAGTGGCTGGACTTAGAACAAAGCATTTTCTTGATCCAACAAATGAGGTACAAATGGTATCATCGATGTATCTTAACGAAGTTTGAGTAGTCAAGATAATCGAGTCATGCTGCAAAGTTAAATCAGGCACTGCATGGGAGGAAACCCATGATTTTATTTTTATTTTATCATGTTAAATAAAAATACAAAAATAAGAGTCGAGCCACGACACAAACTATGGCGCTTGGTGGGAAGCAACCCATCCTTCTAATCATTTTTAGTTTTTTTTTTTACTAAGTGTAGGTGTATGAAGTACTAAGGAGATGATTGATACCAAATTTGGTTTGGAATTGAGCCATATCAATGGTGGTAAGTTAGGAGTATCAGTGACATTATATGTAAGTTGGAGTGATCAAATGTCAAGGTTTGAGTCATGACTCGTGTTATAGTTGTAACCCAAATTATGTTAATCCACCCTCTAAAGTTTCATGGTGCGACTTTATTTTGTGACTTTCAAGGAGGTCTGCAGAGGTAGTGTAGGGATTAGGCTGACAGGCTGGATCCTGAAGACCACCATTGACCTCGATGGGGGTATGAGGGTGAAGCCCCCACTATATGGACCTTTCTCAATGCTTTATATGAAGAATGGGGTGCATGACATCCAAGTTTAAGTGTACTACAGGGTGTGTGATGTCCAAGTTTACTTAGGCCATGGTAAAGGTGTCACCTAAGACATAGCCTAAGCTCACTGCCTCAAGTAGGCGTTACCATGTGCGGCACACACCTTAACTTGTGTAGCACCTTATGTGGCACACATCTTAATGTTGGCAATAGCTTGTGTGTCATACACCTAACCACACGTCCTCACTATTTCACTTGTGCGATACCTTGGACGACGCACACTTAAACTTATGCTATAACATATGCGCCGCACACTTACCTTTGTGCGATAACATATGCGTCGCACACCATATCACATAGTCTCACTATTTCATGTGTGCGATGACCAATGCGGCACACACTTAAACTGTATGATAACTTGTGTGCCGCACACCCTTTTAATTTTAACATACCTTATTTGAATTAGGTCAACCCGACCAGGATATCATTCTTTCAATAGACTCCACACCCTAAATGCCCAAATTCATCCTTATTTCACCCCCAAGACCTACAAGATTTCTCCCTCACCATTCTCTTTGTCCTTCAAGATTACTCTTTGCTTAATAATCTCAAGAATTTCCCCCTTCCTTCATCAATCTTCCATCTTCAAGGTAAGTTTTACTTTCATAACCCTTAGTTATTGTGACCTTTTGTTATAGTTAATTGATTTCTTGAGGATTATGAACTAAATTCTTGCCATGTCTATGTCAAAGAAGGATTTTGAATATCTTGGGAAGATAAGCACCATTGTTGTAGTACTTGAGCTTGTATATGTGAGTGAATTGTTCACAACCAACATGGTAGTTATGTAACCATTAGTTTCCATC
The DNA here is from genome assembly GCF_002878395.1 of Capsicum annuum. Lineage (NCBI taxonomy): Eukaryota > Viridiplantae > Streptophyta > Magnoliopsida > Solanales > Solanaceae > Capsicum > Capsicum annuum. Next base: position 77,311 of record NW_025859471.1, read on the forward strand.
TTATTGTGTTGAATATAATGTTGAGAAAATTATGTAAAAGTAATGGTGTTCTATATATCTTTATATGGTTGAAGTTGTAGGGTATGATTTTGTTTAAACAGTGCTTCATTGAAATAGAATAGGGGAAATTGAAGTGAGTGAATTGTATTGCGACTAATGTTTGTGCACCATATCAAAGTGTATGTCAGCGAAGTCTGAGTACCCGACCATAATACTTAATTGGTTTATTCTAACAAATTAAGTATAAGGTGGTGACTTCACCACCTTCATCTTCATTGTAGTTAGTTTTATTATGTATGGCTGACATGGGTGATATGATGAATATAGGAAAAATAGCTCCGATAATGATCTCTATACAGGTGGCATGACTCCTAATATGGATAAAAAGTACTACTAGCCAGGTTTTTTAGCTTGTTATTTGCACTGGGAACAGTGCCTAGATTAAGTGTGGGGTGGCTGGTTACTTTACTGCTTGTTTTGTAAAAAATTAGTACCTTTTTGTTAGTATACTTCTGTGATAGTATTAGTTATTTTGTTTATTTTAGTTCTTGTTAGATGTTTGTTTGATTTAGTCATAGTTAGATACTTTTCTCGATGATGGATCGATGACAACCATCTTAAGAGAAAATTAGTCATTTGTTGCATATAAATGTTCTTGTGGATCACATGGCATTATAGCATGAGTATGCAATGGATCATTATGTTTGAAACACCTAGGCTCTAGTTTTGAATCTTGTTATGAATATTGGTTTTAGTTCAATTCATTTAATTGTTGGGTCGAGAATCTATAATGCTCATAATTGAGTTGACCATGTGCCCTGAGTGTATAAGACTGTTGTATATTATTTATTACAGCTGATGCTAGAACTTGCCCGGTGTGTGTGCAAAGCAAAATAAAGATTGTGAGTTTAGGAGATGATTTAGCTATTTCTTTGGCAGCCATTGTTCATACCTTCTTTTGACCTACCTTTGCACATTATCTTAGCTAGACCCATTGAGCCTTTAGCTTGTTCTTTTTCTATCCTCATATGTAGCCTAACCCATTCTTTAATAGACTATAATTTGATCCAAAAAGCTCCTAAATGCTTTAATGTAAAATCAATTTGACAATAAGAGAGAAAAGGTGAAATTGATGCCCCAAAGTCTAGTTATTGGCGTGTGCAATTGATGTGGTTGGGAGTAGCAAAAATTATTGAAAAATGTTCCAAATTTTATCCCAGATATGTTATAATAAACCTGTTTTGGCCCTGGTCCTTCTTGGACATTATGCACCCCAACTTAGGCAAATCGCTTAAGTTGAGGGTGGCTATCATAGGGGTACGTAACGTGAAATGGGTGCAAAAAAATATATTTGAAAGGGTTACATACTCCCATCATAGTGTTATTAATTGAGTTTAATGGGATGGGGGTGAAAATAGAAGATATAGATAGATGAAAGTGGTCTAAATTGGTTGTTAGAAATTGGTATTAGTTGCATAATGTAGTGTATTAAAGCGCTTAGAGAAGATAGTCACTAAGTCTGGCCAAAATAGTTCCTACCCATCCTTTAACCTGCATTACAACCCGTAAAAGACCTATTTGATCCTAATCTTAGCATTCTGATATTAGTGGAGCATTACACTAAGGGCAAACATACGGTCATCATTTGTAATTTGAGAATTCTTTATGAGAGTAAGTGCAACTTGATTCTTATATCCATATTGTTAGAAATTACATGATTGTGAGTGATTATGGGTAACTTTTTTGTTGTAAGGGCACATGATTGATGAAGGTTGGGTAAGTTATATGATTTCTTTGCCTAAATGGTATGCATGAATTTTCCAACTTAATGAGTCTAATCTTGAGAGTAGGTTGTCTCTAGTAATGATTCATGAATCTACTCCTTGTTTCATATTCGTTGTGTGAGCCTCTTTGAGCATCTTGTGTTTCCTTTGTGGATTTTAAATTTTGAGTGTGCATAAATGGATAGGTTGTTTGAGGAAGAACAAAGTTTTAAGTGTGGGGTGGTGATCTTAGGTGTATTTATACGCCTAAGCATTATAACTTACCCATATTTTAGCTAAGTTTTGAGAACAAAGTTCCTAGTTTCTTTTGTTTTTACTCTACTTTGATATAATTAAGCTAATCTATGTGATTAAAATGATTTCAGGTGTTAATAAGGTAGATAGAGACATGATGGAACTACGGATTGCGGATGTCAAATCACTCAAGAGAAAAGTAGCTTGTTGGACCAAATGTGGCGCCTAGAAACTATGTCCAAGACTAATTTGTCATTTATAATTAGTTTAGGGATTTAGAAGGCAATTATGAGAGAAGAGATTATTAAAAGACTTGATGCTGAATTTTTATTCATCATTGATTATTTTGTATTAATTTTTTAAGAGGAGAATGGCGGCTTAGCTTAGGGTAGAGAGGCAAAACGTTTCTCTCTTGTTTTCACTATTTGCCCACTAAGATCGCTTTTTAGTTTTTGGTATGATGAATATTTCTACTATGATTTTCATTTTGTTCATGAGTAGCTAAGTTTATTCGTCAGGGTTATGGAAGCCTTGTAGCATACAATCTATTACTTTGGGTTTTGAATTCATTATGCATTGATTTATTTACATCATACTCTCTTCGTTTATCTTGAATTCTCGTGGTTCCAAACATAGAGGATTACCTTAAAACACAACTTGTTCGAGAGAAAGGTTGTTGTTTGGAAAAGAGTGTAGTTACAAGAAAATATGATTTCCAACCCCTATTTCATATGTTAATGCCTTAACAGGATTAACTACTTTGAGATTTCGTGTTGTTTTTGTAAACACTTTTGATTCGAGAGAACTAAAGTGAATTAGTCCTTGATGGTTGAGAAACACTAGGATTATGTTATTAAATACAATACGTTTCTCTGTAAGCATAATGCATGTATGAATTCGTAAAGCCTATAGTTAGAAAGTATTGAAAACTACAAGGTGGACATTACCTTAGCTTGCTATTTCTCTGAATTTGAATACTACTACACATATTTCATCTTGTTTTACTGAAACCATTAATTTGTGAATTGAATCAAATTTCCCCTTTTTGTTTTACGGAAACAAATGATTAAAAGTCAGCTAATCTGCATACAACTTAATTAGCACTATATTCCTTGATGGATTCGACCCCAACCTAGTTAGGTTCTATATTTGACAGCGACCACTTACTCTCTCATAAGAGAGGTGTAATTTGGGCGTATCAACTCCCCAACTCAAAACCAAAGAATATCCATTTTGGACATGTCCCCAATATTAGCCAAAATGAGAAACAAAAGGAATAGTAAAGACATAAATAAATCCAAAGCATGAAATGGGGTCTTTCGAAGTATGGAAGCTCACCACTTAAGTCAAACTCACGAGATGGCCCCGAATCCTAGTCAATGTGTAGGAGAAGTAGAATTATGGCCAGTTCCTGCATCGCACGGTGATACCACGTCAAACGATTGTTATTGGGGTGAACGATAGTATGTAACTTAAGGATAAGGATAAAATAATGCCATCAATTCAAACCAAGTCAAACCAAAGCTCATGTACACATCCATGTATATCTATATATATACATATATATAATGCTGAGATAGGGAATGGGATTAGCATGAACTTTTAAAACCTTAACCTGAGTTTGTGTAGCTTTACCATTAGAATTCCACCCACTGTCTATATGGGTCGAATGTTACTACTTGAACGGGCCTAAGTGCGTCTTAGCTGCATGAACTAATGATATCATAGATTGATTGGGGATTCTCTTGTACCCTTCACCCTCCATGATACATATATATATGTGCACTTGAGGGATTCCCATGTACCCCACAAGTATATGGTCATCAAGACCAACCCTCATGTCGGCAAACATGAGTTTCTAGTATCAGTCCTTCGGACTCTCACCTTCATGGCTAGCTAACACAACTCCTATTATTGCCAAATTAAAACATTTAACACATAATCCAACCACCAATTTTAGGAGTCCATTATTAAGGTACTATTAAGTGGTATGGTCATATCGACAATAGCATGCAAGCAATGTCATTAAGCCAACACCTATGGAGTTTTTCGTACCCTACAGACTCTATTATTAAAATTACTTAGGGGATTTCATCGTACCCCATAAGGTTTTCAAAACCATCCTTAACCATTTAACCATTTACGCCAGGCATTAGTTTTAGGAAATAAGCCAAACCAAATGATAATGCACATTCAAGATCAATTATACAATTTGGTTAAGGTTATTATCAATTGTAATACCAAAACTAATTATTTGTGGATTCTGTTGCACCCCTATTGCCATAGTTTAAAATATTAGGGATTCCATTATATCGCTAAATTCATTAGCATTCCCATGCATCGTAATGAGTGTACAAAGCAACAAATCATGCATGATAAATCAGTAGAAACTACAGAAAAATATTCAAAAAATTAATATCCAAAACCCTCAACCCATAGTTCAAAACCCAACATCAAAACCATAAATAATAAACCATTTTTCATGCCATTCAGAAAATACAAGTATAGGGAAAGAGGTACTTGCCTGAAAGATCAAGAAATTTGGAAGAGATAGGACCCTTAGAACCCTAGATGACCACATTCTTTGAAAGCCTAGACTTAACTTAAACAGTGAGTTTGAGAGAGAATTTTGGGATTATTTTATTGGGAATGATGTGATAATGAAGTCCCAAAGATGGCTTTAAGTTGTGGGGTCCAAGGAGTTAAAGTGGGAAATGTCCAGAGTTCCCTCAACTTAAAAATTGAAAAAGTGCAACCTTTGACTACGAGTCAATGATCGACTCGTTACCATACCTTATGACTCAACACCACGACTCGTAACCAAGATAGTGACTAGGACCCCATACACTGTTGACCTTACGAATTGACCAATCCATTCGTAATGAGACCCTACTATTCATATGGTCAAGTCATGGTTAACATAGAACCCAAATTGGGGTATACACTGGACACCCTACGATTGAAACAAATCCCTCATAACATAGCCTTATGGCTCTTAGTGAACCACTCGTACTCAGAGCAGAGTCAAGACACCAACATGTTAATTTGGTTATGACTCATCCCAATGAGTCGTCAAGAAACCTTATAACTTTGGGGGTCTAGTAATAACCAAGGTTGTAAGCTCAAGGATAAAAAATTTCCCAAGGGCCAAAATCCAGGGGCTTTTCAATTCTCCCTCACTTGGATCATTCGTCCTTGAATGATGGGACAAGAGAATTGTTAGAACGATTTAAGTCCTTATTTCTCTACTCTAACCTTTAACAAACTCAGAAAATAAAGATGCCAAGGAAACCACTCTTTTCTTTAACAAAGTCAGAAGACAAATATGTTAGGAACAATACATACCTTAAGCACTATTTTTTAGAATTGGGAATAGGAACAAATACTTGGACTTCATGTCCTTTTTGGCTTCCCAAGTAGCTTCTTCAAACTTTTGGTTCTGCCGTAGAACCTTTACCAAAGCCATGTCCTTCATCCACAACCAATGGACTTGCCGATCCAAGATCCTCACCGGGACCACCTTATAGGTCAAGGAATACGATACATTAATGCTCTCCTATGTAACAACCAATGAAGGATCACCTATGAATTTTCGTAACATGGACATATGAAACACCGGGTGAATGGAACCCATACTAGAGGGAAAATCCAATTTATATGCAACATTACTATCCCTCCTCAGTATCAAATATGGGCCACCGTATGGGGGACTGAGTTTCCCCTTCTTCCCAAACTGTATCACTCCCTTCATGGGAAAACCTTCCAGAACACCCAATCTCTAATATCAGATTCTAAGTCCCTTTGTCTCACATCTGCATAAGACTTTTGGAGAATTTGAGCGGTCGTAAGCCTACCCCAAATTGCCTTAACCTTTTCCATAGCTTGGTGAACCAAATTCGAGCCAAATATCTCATTCTCATTAACTTCTAACCACCAAATATGAGATCTACACCTCCTACCATACAATGCGTTAAATAAGGCCATAACAATACTAATTAGTAATTGTTGTTATAAGAAAACTCATTGAGATATAAGCGGTCGACCCAGCTATCACCAAAATCAATCACACAAGCTCGAAGCATGTGTTTCAATGTTTGAATGGTTCTTTCTGCTTGCTGATCCAACTTTGGATTGAAAGAAGTACTGAGGCTCACCATAGTTCCCAAATCTCTTTGAAACAAACACCAAAAGTGCATTGAGAACTGAGTACCATGATCCAAAATAATAGAAATAGGTGCACTATGCAACTTCACAATCTCTTAGAGGAACAACCTCACATTATCGTTGGCAGAAAAATTAGTCCTCATCGACAATAAGTGAGCTGACTTGGTCATCCTATCCACAATGAACCAAATGGAATCAAACTGGTTTCACAATTGTAGAAGTTCGGTACCGAAATCCATACTTATTACTTCCCATTTCCACACCGACAGCTTAATTTCTGTAAATAACCCATCAAACCTTATGTGCTCCACCTTTACTTGCTGACATATTATATATTTAGCCACAAAATTGGCTATATCCCACTTCATGTTACTCAACTAATACATTTCCTTATGATCATGATACATCTTCGTAGAACTGGGATGAACTATATACCGCGACTCATGATCCTCGGCCAAGATCTTACTTTGTAAACCATCGACATCGGGAACACACAACCTCTCTTGGTACATCAAAATACTATTAACACTAATCTCGAAAGCAATCACTTTCAACCTTCCCACATCATTCTTGATTTGTATAAAGATAGGATGACACACCTGTTTCTCTTTTACTTCTGTACCAAGAAACGACTGCGCCACCTGTTGCACAAATACACCACCATACTCAAAGCTCAAGAGATGAACTCCAAGGTTAGCCAAACGGTGAATATTTTCACTAGCTCCCACTTATCCTCATCCATATGAGCTAGACTCCCTATGGATAACCTGCTAAGAGCATCCAAAACCATATTAGCTTTACTTGGGTGATAGTGAAGACTCATGTCATAGTACTTTAACAACTCAAGCCACCTCCCTTTGCCTAAGATATAACTACTTCAGGGTGAATACATATTGTAGGATCTTATGATCGAAAAATATATACATATGAACCCCATATAAATAGTGATGCCAAATCTTTAGTGCAAACACCATAGCTAGCAATTCTAAATTGCGAGTCGGATAATTTTTCTCATAAACCCTCAACTGCCTAGAAGCATATGCAACCACCTTACCATGTTGTATTAAAACAAGACCCATCCCACTCGAGATGCATCACAATAAACCATAAAACCATTAGTGCCTTCCGACAGAGTCAAGAATAGAGCTCAGGTCAACTTATCCTTCGGCTTCTTAATACTACCTTCTCAAGCATCAGACCACAAGAACTTTACCTTTTTCTGATCAACTTAATCAACGGAGAAGCAATAGAAAAGAAGCTTTCCATAAACCTTCTCTAATAACCAGCTAAACTCTAAAAGCTTCAAATATCAGTTAGAATCGTGGGATTAGGCAACCTTTTAACCACTATAACCTTTTGTGGAGCCACCATGATCCCTTCACTATAAACAATATGACCTAGATAAGTCACAACATTCAACTAAAACTCACACTTGGAGAACTTAGCATACAAATTTTGATACTTTAAGGTCTGCAAAACTAGAAGAGGTGATCAATACGAATTGCCTCACTAATAGATTATATCAAAATATCATCAATGAAAACAATGATGAACAAATCTAAAAACTAATGAACGACTCTATTCATGAGATCCATAAATGTCGTTGGGGCATTAGTCAAACCAAAGGACATCACCAAAAATTTAAAGTGCCCATACCGGGTTCGGAAGGTAGTTTTAGGGATATCGCCTCTCTAATCTTCAACAGATGGTACTCGGACCGAAGACCTTTCCTAAAAAGAATTTAGTACCCTGTAACTGATCGAAGAGATCATCAATCCTTAAAAATAGATACTTATTATTTATGGTCACCTTATTCAATTGTCAATAATCAATACACATTCGAAGGGACCCATCCTTCTTACGCATGAACAAAATAGGTGCACCCCACGGGGCCACACTAAGGTGAATAAAACCCATGTCTATAAGATCCTTTAACTTCTCTTTAAGCTCCTTTAACTCCAATGGGGCCATCCTATATAAGGGAATAGAGATTGGAAGAGTATCCAAAAAAAGATCAATCCCAAAATCAATCTCCCCATCAGGAGAAATACCAGGAAGATCATCCAGGAAAACCTTAGGAAATTCATTTACCACGAGAATGGATCATAAGGAAGGACCCTCCAAGTTAGAATCTTTAACTTGAACCAAATGGTAAAGTCATACCTTGGAAATAAATTTTTAAGCTCTATGATATGATATAAACCTTCCCGTAGGTACTAGGGAACTCTCCTTCCATTTGATAACTAGCTTATTAGGGAATTTTAAAATGACCTTACAGGCATAACAGTCTAAAAATGTATAGCACGAGTGCAATCAATACATCCCCAGCATGGCATTAAAATCAACCAAGTCTTACTCTATCAGATCTACCAGAGTTTCTCTACCACCAAAGGACACTACATAACCCCTATAGACTTTTCTAGCAACCACAGAGTCACCCACTAGAGTAGAAATAGAGAAGGGATCCGAAATACACACAGTACCAAAAACAAAATGGACAGCCATAAATGGGGTCATATAAGAAAGAATGGACCCCGAATCAAGTAAATAGTAAACATCATGAGAAAAAAATTTCAGCATACCAGTAATGACATCTGGAGATGCCTCGGACTCCTAAAAGATACTGAGAGCATAGAGATTTTTTTGACTAGTGCTGGAACCAGAAGGGGCACATTTTTGTGTAGGAGCAAACGAACAATCAATATGAACTTTGTTTTCCCTAGAAGCAACCTTACCCATGGGATAGTTCCTCAGTATATGCCTTGGCTGACCATATTTGAAACACCTATCCCTCCTACTCATAAAACCCACAATGAAACTGACCACAAAACCTGCAGGAAGGATATGGTGGAGTTGAATGAGCCCCACTAGCCTAAGATTGGGAAACCTGTGCTCTAGAACCATCGCTACCCAGCAAACATCAATCACAAAAAAGCTTTCAATAAAAAGCTCTAGCCGTTGAATAGGACCCAAAACTCCCCCTTCTTCTTAGACTATTTTTCACAATCTCTACCACTCCGTTATCACATCTACCCTGGTCAAAATAGCAAAATTTCTTACTCTACCTATTCCTAAATTCAGCCTGCTTCTTCTTCTATTCTTTGACTTGCTGCATATAATTCACCAATCGATAAATATCTGTATCCCTGTTTAACAAGTCAACCTTACTCTCTAGAATCAAGTCTTGAGATAACCTAGAAGTAAACTTCCTCATTCTAGCCCTCATGCTAGACACCAACTCTGGAGTATACCGAGATAACTGGTGAAACTTTAAGTCATATTCTGTGACTGATATCTTGCCCTATTTTAGATTAACAAATTCTCCCGCTTTTACCAGCTCAACTCTTGGGGAAAGAAGTGGTCCAAAAAAGTATTAGAGAAATCATCCCATAAAGCGGACTCAGCATCATCACCCCTAGATATGTCTTATTCTGTATACCATTGGTAAGCCATATCTTTCAATTAGTAAGTGGTGAGATCCATACCCTCCACATCAACGGCATGCATCATACAAAAGATATTTTTTATCTCATTAATGAAATATCGATGATCTTCATCAACCTAAGAACTAGTGAAAGTAGGAGGACTCAACCTCATAAATTGGCCAACTCTTGTGGCCTTAGAAGATGAAGTAAAAAAAATAACATGCGCAGACTAAAGAGCTACCAATTAATCCAATATATGAATAAACTGACAAAATTCTGCATTCAACCTATCATCCTTAGGAGCTCGAGGAGGACTAGAGGGGATTGGTCGAATTCTAGAAGGGAAATTCAGAACTAGACCTATAGACTGGGTCTGTACCCCATAAGCAGGGCATGTTCCATTAGCATTGTCCTCAAGAGGGATAGAGGAATTTCCATGAGCTTCAGATTATATGGGAGGCATGATCTGTAAAATGAATAAATGGGAATTAGAGAGACTCAAGACCTTAGACTCTATAGCTTGAAATAGAACAATAACAAAGAGAAATATTCCTAAAAGCCTCGTAGCCTTCCCCTTATAAGTGTGGCGCACTACACAACCATAAAAGAGACTCTACTTGACACAACTTTGTTAGATACCTAATTGACCGTGAACCTAGAGTTCTGAGACCAATCGGACATGACCCAAACCAGGTCCTGGCCATTTCAGGTATCTCAAGTCCAACCAGGATTGGAGATCACCCCTAATACCCAACAATTAACCTCGTTACACCCCATGTTGAATGAATTCTGAAAATATAACAAGATAAGAGGATATAAATTTAAAGACATTATGATAAGTTTATAACCAAAACAGCCACCAACAACCAAACAACCAACAAATACCAATACCAATACCGATACTGCCTATGTCTATGGTAGTTTGACAAAGCCTTTAATAAAAACCAAAGAATATCCAGTCGAGACATGCACCCGACCATAGAAAAAATCAGAATCAAAAGGAATAGTAAAGACATAAAGAAATACATATCATGGAATGGGGTCTTCTGAAGAATGAAAGCTCACCACTTTAGTCTGACTCACAAGTTGATCCTGAATCCTAGTCAATGTGCAGGAGAAGTTGAAGTATTACCAGTCCTTGTATCGTGTGGGGATACAACATTCGAAGACCGTTAGCAAGGTGAACAATAACATGTAACTTATGGATAAGGATAAAATAATTTAGTCAATTCAAACCAAGTCAAACCCAAGCACATGTACACATCCATACATATCCATATATATACATATATATAATGTTGGGATAGGGAACTGGCGTAGCATGAACTTTTAAAACCTTAACTTGAGTTTGTGTATCTTTACCATTACAATTCTATCCATGGGCTATATAGGTTTAGTGTTACCCCTGAACAGGCCATAATTCATATTAAATGCACAAATCACTGATATAATAGATGGTCACGGATTCCCTTGTACCCTTCACTCTCCATGATACATATGTATGTTCACTTGGGGGATTCCCTTGCACCCCACAAATATATGGTCATCAAGACCAACTCTCATGTCAGTAAATATGAGTTTCCAGTATTAGTCATACAAACTTACACCTTTATGGATAGCTAACACAACTCCCATTATTTCCCAATTAAGATATTTAACACATAATCCAACCACCAATTTTAGGATTTGATTATTAAGGAACTATTAAGTGGTATTGTCATACCGACTATAGCTTGCACGTAATGTCATAAGCCAACACTAAGGGATTCCTTCATACCCCACAGACTCCATTATTAAAATAACTTAGGTGATTCAATCGTACCCCATAAGGTTTTCAAAACCATCCTTAATGATTTAACCATTTATACCATGCATTAGTTTCAAGAAATAAACCAAATAAAATGATAATGCACATTGCAAGATCAATTATGCAAGTGGTCTGAGGTTTTTATCAATTCCAATATAAAAACTAATGATTTGGGGATTCTGTCGTACACCTATTTCCATAATTGACAAAATTGGGGAATCCACTATACCGCTAAATAATTCACTATTTCAATGCACCCCAATGAGTGTACGAACCAACAATTCATGCATTACAAATTAGCAGAAACCACAAAAAAATATTCAAACAATTAATATCCAAAACCCTCAACCCATATTTCAAAACCCAACATCAAAACCATGAATAATAAATCAATTATCATTCCATTAAGAAAATACAAGTATATGGAAAGAGATACATGACTAAAATATCAAGAAATTTGGAAGAGATAGCACCCTTAGAACCGTAGATGACCACTTTTTTTGAAATCCTAGCCTTAACTTGAACAGAGAGTTTGAGAGAGAATTTTGGGAGTGTCTTATTAGGAATGATATGATAATAAAGTGCCAAGGAAGACTTTAACTAGTGGTTTCCAAGGGTTTAAAGTGGGAAATGTTCGAAGTTCCCTCAACTTAAAAACTAAAAAAGTGTCTCCTTTGACTACGTGTCAAATATCGACTCATTACCATAGCTTGTGACTCATCACAATGAGTCATAACCAAGATATTGACTTGGACCCCATATTCTATCGACCTTACGGTTTGGCCAACCCATCCATATTGAGACCCTACGACTTGTAGGGTCCAGTCGTAGTTAGTCCAAAACTCAAATTGGGGTATACATTACACACCCTACGATTGCACCTAAAAACTCATGACATAACCTTACAGTTATTAGTAAGCCATTCATACTCAGAGTACAGTTAAGCCACAAACTAATTGATTTGGTTACGACTCATGTAAATGAGTCGTCAAGACACCTTACGACTCCGAGGGTCCAGTCGTAACCAAGGCAGTGAGATCAAGGCTAAAGAAATTTCCAAGGACCAAAAATCTGGGGTGCTTCACATGCCTGGCTAAATCATAAAATATTGCCACATACTCAACCACAAACATAAAACCCTATCTCAAAGTAGAAAACTCATCCCGAAGATCTTCGCGTATGCTGTAAGGCATATAATTCCCTATGAAAGCCTCAAAGAATTAAGTCCAACTTACCGGTGGAGATCTATCTTGCATGGAATCAAGATAACCTCTCCACCACCACTTGCTTTTATGCTATGATAATAAGAAATAAAGTCCACTCCAGATGACTCAACCAACCCCACATTCCATAAACTCTCCTCATAACTTGATAGGAACTCATAAGCATCCTTTCCTGAGCCCCAAAAAATTTGGGTGAAGTCAATCTAACATTGGCCTGACATCTTTTGCTCCTCTAAGAACATAACTTATCGGTCTACTTCCGGATGTGGGACTACTAGTCCTGACAGAACCACTACTCTAGGCGCTGCTACTGCATACTATGCCCCAAAATCAACACCACCCTATGTTGCTAGCTAAGCTCCCTCTGTTGACAGACCTCCAACTAATCCTAATAACTATAACAATGCATTTCATAGAACCGATAAAGATATAAAACTGGGTAGAGCCTGGGATGCCTCTGGACCGCCTACTAGTATGGTGGCAGAATACCTAGAGCTCTCTTAGTCTCAGGAATTATGACAGTATTAGGTGATAGATCTTTATCTTGATCTTGAACTAGGGTTGTTGCTCTATCCATCCTCTGACATCTAGGTTGACCTCGACCCCTAATCAAAACTCTAGCAGTAGGCTCGAGGATCTGATCCTCGGCTCCCATACCTCGTATCCTAGAATTCTACATAAGAAGTTAGACAATAACGATTGAAAAAACACTTAGACCCAACAAAAGAAATGGATTAAAAAATAATATTTTTTCATGAAAATACTTCATAGCCTCCCAAAGATAGGATACAAATGTCTCTGCATCGATCCTGTGGGACTCTACTAAACATCGGCTCCAGTACCAATAGTAACACTGAAACCTAGGCTCCGATACCATGATATCACAACTTGACTTCTCAAGTAATGACGGTGCCTACCTTATCCCACCAGTAGACAAGCTAATATATAGCCCAGAATAATAGGTAATGGGCAAACGGGTAGAAACCAGAAAAGACCACATATAATGATAACAGTAGTAGTAAGCGAATAAAAGGAAGCATATAAAGTATATCTAAATGAGTGAAGAAAAAGGACCAAAATATAAAAATGAATCCCTCCTAAAACTTAGTAAGGTCGGTACTAGATCCACTACTAAAATATACCTAGAGTACTAGATAGAATCCAAAATATATAATATAAGTATTCAATCTAGAGTACAATAGTCTAAACTAGAATAACTATAGGAGGATTAGCCTCGAATGACAATATGCTCACCCTTCTCTGGATCAATATGGAAAAATAGGAATTATGTCAATGCTAGCTACTAGCACTCAAAGTTGCATTAGAGTAAAAATGCAGAATAGTAATATGAGTACTAAAGCATTGGGTACTAAGTAGGCATCGTCGACTGATTGAGCTCAATACACAAAAAGTATAACTAAAAGATGAGGGATAGTCTAAGTCAATAGTAAATAGGGATAGAAAGGTAACAATTGTCATGACCCGAATTAGGTCTTGGCTGTGATGGGCATCCCAAGCCCACAGAGGGCTAGAGACCACCCTATGAGCCTATTCCAATACAACCAATAACACCTGGAAGGGAATGAATATCAATAAAAGATAAAATATAATAAGAAATCTAAGAAGAATCTGTACTGGATCAATATCTAAGAACATCCACAACACCTATGACCATAGTATCCACAAAGACTCTAACAAAAATTGAGAACCAATAAAGTGTCGGGACATGCCCCCTACCATAGCCAAAATAAATCAAATATAATGTTACTCCATTAGTAACCAAAACATGAAATGAATCCTTCAAAACAATGAAAGCTCACCACTTCAAGTCAACTCATGAACTAACTAAGAAAACCTGATCATTATTTAGAAAAGCAGACTTGCCTTCGTACCCTGCATCATATTGGGATACAAAGCAGAAGACGGCTAGCGGTTGGAGCACTAGCATGTAACTCAGGGATAAGGGAATAAATAATGCTATGGATAACAATTCAAAACTAGTTTAATCACATCCATACCATCATATACAAATATATACATATATATATATATATCACATATCGGGGTAGGGAAAAAGGATACTTGAAGATTTAAAGTCTTAACCTAGGTTGTGTAGCTTGACCATCATAAAATCTACCCACAGGCTATATGGGTTAAGTTGTAACCCCCTAGTCAGGCCCTAGTACTTATTAGTTGCACGTACCGGAGATATCATTTAAGGACGGGGATTATATATACATATATATATATATATAAACTTTGGGGATTCCTTTGTACCCCACTAGCACACAGACATCAAGATCAACCCTCACGCCGGCAACCATGAGTTATCAGTATCATTCATTCAGACTCGCACTTTCACGGCTATCAACACAACCCCCTTAAAACCAATTAACATTTAACCAATAGCCAATTTTCCAATTTCCAAGAGTCAATTATAAAGGTATTATTAAGTGGTATCGTCATACCGACTATAACTTGCAAGCCATATTATTTACCAATACTTTTAGGGATTTCTATGTACCCAGCAAATTCCATTATAAGAATAACTTCGGGGATTCTCGTGTACCCCACAAGGTTTTCAAGATCATTATTATTATCTAATTATCCAATTATGCCATGCATTAGTTTTAAGGAAGTGGACCAAACCAATCATCTTGGGGATTTCGTTGTGCCCCGATTACCATAATTTACAATACTAGGGAATCCATTATACCCCGTACTCAAATAACCACTTTTTGTTTATATACCAATGAATTAGTATAAGTGAGCAAACCAAACTAGGAGACAAAATCACATTCATTAACCATTTCACAAACAAGTTGAGGGCACATTATTTCCAAACCATATAGAAATGCAAAATCATCAAATTGGGGATTAACTATGACCCCTCCATTAAATTACCATTCCCATGTATCCCACAATGTTCATAAGCATTAATAAAACCCCATTCTAAACCTTCAACCCATAGTTCAAAAACCATTGTCAAAACCATGAATAATAACCAATTTCATTCTATTAGGAAAATATAAGTTCAAGGGATAGAGACACATTTCTTAATTGCCATGAAATTCGAAGAAAATAATTCCCTTGAGACCCTAGATGATCACCTCCTTAAACCCTAGCCTTGAGTTCAAAGGGGAATTTTAAGAGAGAATGATTAAGACTGAAAATAATGACTTTAGTATTGCGAAAACTTATGAGAATAATGACTTTAGTATTGCGAAAACTTATGAGAATTGGCTTATATAGTGCTTAAGGGTCGTTTTAAGTAAAAAGACCCCATTGCTCCTCATACAATTTAAAATAAACAAAACTGCCACAGAAAATACACGTGTCTGTGGCTCACACCTTATCACGAAGGTCCGATCTCCATGTCATGAACCCTATTACAGAACACAACCTCCATGTCACAGAGTTTAGTCTATGTGATAAACTCTATAGCACACTAATATCGCGAAGGATTGCTGCCTTCGAGGTATGAAATCACCTTGAAGCTCATTCAAAAATTCCAAAAAACTTCTGGGGTTACCCTTTTAACATCCTCAAACATAACTTGGGTCAAAAATTTATATTCCAAGAAGGGTGTTACATTTTTCCCCTCTTAGGATCATTCATCCCTGAATAATGAGCTAGGACAAGCTTCGCACGAGAATAACCATAATAAACAAGAATCAAGGACAAACCCAGATAATAACAAGAAGAACAAAACTCATACCTTAAGCTTCTTCATCCGTCACATGGAATAGAAATGGATACTTAGCCTTCATATCATATTCCGTTTCCTAAGTGGATTCTTCCACTTTATGGTTCTACCAAAGGACCTTTACCAATAACACATATTTAGTCTGCAACCTACGAACTTGTCCATCCAAGATCTCTACCGGGACCTCTTCGTAAGATAGGAATTCCGAGATACCAATATTCTCAATAGGGACCACCACGGCAGGGTCACCCACATATTTTCTTAACATGGACACATGAAACAGAGGATGCATGAAACCCACACTTGCTAGCATTCTAACTCATAGGCAATATTTCCCACTCTCTTGAAAATCAAAGAAGGTCCAACGTAATGGGATTGAGCTTCTCTTTCTTCATAAAAAGCATCACTTCATTCATAGAAGACACCATCAAGAACATCTAATCACGCACATCAAACTCCAACTCCCTTTCCCTCACATCCTTATAGGACTTTTGGTGACTTTGGGCAGCCCTAAGCCTATCCTGAATCACCTTCACCTTCTCCATTGCTTGACAAACTAAATAAGGACCAAATAATCTCTCCTCGCCAACTTCAAACAATTCAATAGGAGATCTACACCTCCTACTATACAATATCTTAAATGGATCCATACCAATACTAGAGCGATAGCTATTATTATATGTAAACTCTAAAATGGGCAAATGGTCAACCCAACTACCACCAAAGTCAATAAAAAAAACATGACACATATCCTCTAAAGTCTGAATGGTTCTTTCTACATGTCCATCCATATGTGGGTGGAAAGCGGTGCTAAGGGTCAACTTAGTCCCCAAACCTCGCTAAAACGACAACAAAAAATGAGATGGGAATTGAGTACCATAATAAAAAATAATGGAAACTGGAGCACCATGCAACTATAAAACCTCCTGAATAAACAACCTTGCATAATCCTCAGCAAAAAAGTTAGTCCTCACCTACCAGAAGTGAGCAGACTTAGCCATCTTATCCACGATGACTGAAATAGAATCAATCTAGTTTAGAGACCACGGAAGGTCGGTAACAAAATAGGTATTTATTATTTCCCATTTTAACACAGGCAACTCAATTTTTTAGAGAACCAACTAGGCCCCAAGTGTTCCACTTTCACTTGTTGACACACTATATACTTAACCATAAAATTAGCTACATCCCTCTTCATGTTACTCTACCAATAAATCTCCTTAAGATCATGGTACATCATTATTTAACCAGGATGAACCAAATAACATGACTTATCAGTTTTGATCAAAATTCTACCTAATAGCCCATCCACATCATGAATACATAATCTCCTTTTGTATCTAAAGATACCATCACCACCAATCTCAAAAGACATCACTTTCTACCGACCCATATCATCCTTGATTCTCATCAAGATGGATCCAACACCTATTTCTCTTTTACCTCAGATTCAAGAGATGACCTTGCCACCTCTTGAATAAACATACCCCCCTCTTTAGAATCTAAGAGACAAACTACAAGATTAGCCAAATAGTGAATATCCTTCCCCAAGTCCCACTTTTCCTCCCCCACATGAGACAAGCTCCCTGTAGATAACCTGCTAAGAGCATCAACAACCACATTAGCTTTACCTAAGTGATAGTGAAAACTCATGTCATAGTCCTTGAACAACTCAAGCCATCTCCCTTATCTAAGATTCAACTCCTTCTGGGTGAAAACATACTATAGGTTCTTATGATCTGAAATGATGTCAACATGAACCCCATATAAATAATGCCACCAAATCATCATTACAAACACCACAACCAATAACTCCAAATTATGAGTCGGATAATTTCTCTTATTAACTTTCAACTGCTAAGAAGATACCCTACCATCTTGCTATTCTACATCAATACCTAACCAAGTCTCATATAAGATATATCATAATAAACCATAAGCCCATCAATACCTTTGTGCAGGGTTAAAACTGGAGCGAAAGTAAATTTATCATTTAGCTTCTCAAAACACTCCTCACAAGCATCAAACTACAAAAACATCACCTTCTTCTGAGTAAACTTAGTCAAAGGTGCAACAATCGATGAAAATCTCTCCACAAACCTCCTATAGTAATCAGCTAAACCCAAGAAGATATGACTATCGGTTGGAGGTATGGGTCTAGGCCACTTTTTAATCACCTCAACCTTTTGTGGATCCACTATGATCCCTTAACTAGAAATAACATGACACATAAAAGTAAGAACACTCAACCAAAACTCACACTTAGAAAACTTAGCATACAATTGTTGATCCTTTAAAGTCTGTAATACTATCCAAAGGTAATTGACATGATCAACCTAACTCTTTGAATATACAAAAATATCATCAATAAATAAAATCACAAACAAATCCAAAAATTAATGAAATAACTAATTTATGAAATCTAAAAATGTCATAGGGTCATTGATCAACCCAAAACACATGACCAAGAACTCAAATGTCCATATCGAGTATGAAAAGAAGTCTTTGGGATATCTTTCTATTTAATCTTTAACTGATGGCAGCCCAAATGGAGGTCAATGTTAGAGAAATAGTTAGCACTCTAAAACTGGTCAAACAAATCATCAACCTAGGAAGAGGGTACGTATTCTCCATCGTCACTTTATTTAACTAACGATAATCAATACAAATTTGAAGAGAACCATCCTTCTTATGCTCGAAGAGAATATGAGCACCCTAGAGAGATATACTAGGGAGGATAAAACCCTTGTTAAGAAGATCCTTCAACTACTTCTTAAGCTTTTTCAACTCAGCTAGAGCTACTTTGTAAGGAGGGATAGAGATAGGATGAGTGCCCGAAATAAGATCAATCTCAAATTCAATTTTCATATAGCGAGGGACACCAGGAAGATCATCAGGGAAAACCTAAGGAAACTCCCTAACCACAGAAATAGATTATATGGAAAGACCCTCCAAGTTAGAATCCTTAACCATGAACAAATGATAAAGATACCCTTGGGAAATCAATTTTGGGCTCTAACATAAGATATGACCCTTTCTTTAGGCACTAAGAAACCTCTTTACCTATCAATAATCTGCTCATTAGGGAATTTGAAGATGACTTTATGAGTCCGACAGTCAAAGGAGAAATCGTACAAGTACAACCAATCCATCCTTAGAATAATATCAAAATCTAGCATATATAATATAAACAGATCCACCAAAGTTTTCCTACCATAAACAAATACCACACAACTTCTATAGAACCTGTTAGAAACCATAGAGTCACCCATTAGGGTAGAAATTAAAAAGAGGTCCAAACAATACTTAGGACTAAAATCAAAATGCATAACCATAAATAGTGTTACATAAGAAAGGGTAAACCCTAGATCAAGCAAACATTACACATCACAAGAAAAGAATTTAACATACTAGTAAAGACATAGGTGATGCCTAAGACTCCTGAAGGGTAGTGGTAGTAAAAGCATACAAATGATTTTGACTAGTGTCGGTACTATAAGTGGCACCTTTTAATGCAGGGTTTGATGAAGAGACAACATATGATTTATTCACCCCAGAACTAACCTTACCTATAGGACAGTTCCTCAACATATGTCTTTGCTGACAATAATTAAAACAACAGTTCCTTTCCTTATCATGAAAACCATAATGCGCCCGACCATAAAATCTATAAAAAGGATATGATGGAGATGACTAGGCCTCATTGGCATGATATTAGGAACCATGCACCCTAGAACCATCAATATTCTAGAAACTATGATCTTTAAATGACTTTGGATAAGGTACACTAGCCATCAAATAGGAACCAGAGTCACCCCACTTTTTCTTAGACCATTTCCTATAGTCTTTGCCACTCTACTACTGACCTCTACCCTAATTTGCATACTAAAACTTCTTACTCTACATTTCCCCCATATATTTTTGCTTCTTATTTTGCTTTACAACCTGATACATATATACTATAAGTCAAAAGATGTCCATATGCTTATTGAATAAGGAAGAATTGCTCTCCAAAATTAGCTCACGAGATAAACCACAAAGAAAATTTCCTCATTGTAGCTCACATGCTAAATACTAGCTCAGGAGCATATTAAAATAACTTGTGGAATTTTAATGCATACTTTATTACTATCATTTTTCCTTGTTTCAAATTCACAAAATCCTCAGCCTTCACCTCCCACAACTCCTGAGGAAAAAAGCGATCAAGAAAAGTACTAGAAATATCAGCCCACAAAGTGAACTCAGCATCATCACCCCTAAGCCATTCCCACTCTTCATACCATTGATACATTATATCTTTCAACTGATATATAGTAAATTCCACACCCTCCACCTCAGTAGCAAACATAACTCAAAAGATCTTCTCCATCTTAATGATTAAAATTTAAATCCCTCTTTAACATTGGTATAATAGAAAGTTAGAGGGCTCAACCTCATAAACCGGCAAACTCTAGTAGGCTCAAAATAACTCACAATAATTTTAGTAGAACTCATTTGATATGACTGAGATGTCACCAACTAGGACAATAGATGAATGTATTGGTGAAATTCAGCATTAGTAATATCTCCCAGAGATGACCAAGTATGGATGCCGCCAGCTAGACAAGGAACTATGGATCAGGTAGGAACTCCATGAGAATAGTCAAAAGCAGCAATCCTAGACCAGTTCTGCACCCTAGGTGTAGGACGATCTCTATCCATATTTTCTTCAGTCAAGACAGAAGAGTTTTCTCAAATATCAAGTCATTTGACAGACATTATCAGAAAAGCGAACAAGCGAGAATTAGTAAGATTCAAGATCTTAAACTATATAGCCCAAAGTAAGATAACAAGAAAAAGGAAACATTCCTAAATGTTTTGTAGCCTCTCAAGTATAAGTGTGGGGTGCTATATACCCAAAGCAAAGACTCTACTTAACACGACTTTGTGGACACCCAATGATTCCAAACCTAGGCTTTGATACCAATTTTATCAGTACCCAAACCAACCCAAACCAAGGCCTGGACGTAACGGGCATCCCAAGTCCACCAAGGATCGGAGACCACCCTCTAAGCCTATTTCAATACTACCAATAAAACCTAGCAATGATTGAATACAAATAAAATATAAATATAATAATAAATCTAAGAATAATCTTTATTGGATCAATATAAAAAACATCCACAATATCCATGTCCAAAGCACAAAGTCTCTAATAAAAATTGAGTACCAATAAAGTATCGGGACATGCCTTTGACCATTGCAAAAACAAATCTGAAATAAATTCTATGACAAGCAAAACAAAAATACAAAATAAAGTCTTTGAAATGGTGGAAGCTCACTACTTCAAGTCAACTCACGAACTAACCACGAACACCAGATCACTACATATTAAAGGTAGAATTTTCTCCAGACCCTGCATTGCATGGGGATACAACATCTGAAGATGGTTAGTGGTTGGAGCTCTAGAATGTTACTCAAGCATAAGGAAATAAATACTGCCATAGATAATAAACTCAAAACCAATTAAATCCTATGCATACAATCATATGGAAATACATATATATATATATATATATATATATATATATATATCACATGTCGTAGTAGGGAACAAGGTGCATGAACATTTAGTCTTAACTTAGGTTGTGTAGCTGGACTGTCATAAAATCCACCACTGGGCTATATGGGTCCAGTTGTTACCCCCTGGTTGCGCCCAAGTATGTGTTAGCCGTACGTACCGAATATATTATTAAACGCAAGAGATTTCCATGTACCCTTTGCCAACCATGATACAATTATATATATGTATATATATACTTTGGGAATTCCCTTATACCCCAAAAGTAGAAGGTCATCAAGACAAACACTCACGTCTGTAACCATGAGTTTCTAGTATCAGTCATTCTATCTCACACCTTCACGACTAGCTAACACAACCCCCTCTAAGCCCAATTAAAACATTTATTACATAACCCATTTACCAAATTCAAGAAGTCAATTATAAAGGCATTATTAAGTGGTATCGTTATACCGACTATAACTTGCAAGCAATGTCATTAGCCAACACTTTTCGGAATTCCTTCATTCCCATAGACTCCATTATAGGAATCACTTAGGGGATTACCATGTACCCCGCAAGGTCTTCAAGATCATTATTATTATCTAATTAGTCAATTATTCCATGCATTAGTTTTAAGGAAGTAGACCAAACCAATTATCTTAGGGATTCCATTGTACCCCTATTACCATAGTTAATAAAATTGGAGAATCCATTGTACCTCGAACTCCATTAACCTATTTTTATTTATATACCAATGCATTAGTACAAGTTTGTAAACCAAACCAAGAGACAATATCACATTCATTGACTATTTCACAAACAGGTTGAGGGCACATTATTTCCAAACCATATACCAAATAAGTTAGTCATAATTAATAAATTAATCAAATAAATCCAAATATATACTACTTCTGTAACTTTAAACAGCATAGGCTCTGATACCATTTGTAGGGTGGTGTACGGATTAGGCGCGGTAAGTTTACTAGCTAATAAATATGTAATAAATACGTACATATGTATTTATTTTTATATAATGTATTTTGTGAATATTATTGATTGGAATAATTTTCATTTTTATCTTTTTGACTTAAGATGTTTTATTAATTCATATTCTAGATTAGATATTATCGTAATTAAATTATCTAGTGTTTTAGGATCCTCCCTCATTAGTATTATGTAACCTTTTGTATTCTAGGTATAAACTATATAGTTGGGTTTCGATTTCTTGTAATGATTTATTCTTTTCATAAGATGTATCCATTAATTTATGTAATTGTTAAATTCTTTGTAGTAATATTCATTAACTGTTTTTCTTCATTCTTCTATTTTTTATTTTCATATATTTTATTAATATATTCAATTTTACTGATATTCATATTTTGGAGGGTGATTATATGGTAGTTGATTAAATGCTTTGCTATAATATTCTTTAGTTTTTTTCTCTTAGTTTTTGTAAATCTTCTATATTATTTTTAAGATATTCTAAATATTCTATATCTTTTGTTTAATGTATTCAATTAAATTTGTTTTTATAAGGTTTTCTATTAATCTTATTTCTTCTATTTCGTGTTTTCAATATTTTAGATATTCGTAGTTTATCATTTTATTCTAAAGTAAATGTATAATAATCTATTCTATTTGTACTATATTTAATATCTTATTTGAGGTTATTTATGCTACTAACTATTTCTTCTTGTTCTCTTTTTAATGAATTTTTTAAACTATCTAAACTTTTATCTTTGTTTTTTTCTAGATTTTTTAAGGTTTCATCTATCCATTTTAATTTTTCTATTAGATTTTCCATTATTTCTCTAATTTTTTTTCTATAATTTATTTCTTTATGTAGGTCTTCTTGGTTTGCTCTAATTTTCTTAATATATCCTGACATTTTTAGTTTGTATAATATCCATCTGAATCTAAATAATATTGATGTTCATAATATATGCATTAGTTTTCTATACTGTTTAATAATTCTTCCTCTTCATAATCTTGTAATTTTTCCCATATTATTTTTTTTATGTCTATAATTTCTATATCTCTAAGTATATATAAAACAAGTATTTTAATATCATCTGTCATTTAGGCTTGATTAAATGTTTTTTCATAATATTTTTCAGTTGTTTGTTTTAGTCTAAGTAATTCTTGCATATTTTCATTAAGGAATTCTATATATTTTACATCTTTAGTTTCCATGTATTTGTCTAAATTTGTTTTTATTTGTTTTTCTACTAATTGTATGTTTCTCATATGTTTTTTCCAAAATTCTAAATATACATAATTTATCATAGTTAGTGTGTGGGTTTGGCATGTAAGTATTTATAAGAGTAGTTCGGTAAGTGTGGTATATAATTAATTCTAGTCATAAAATATCTGTCAAATATTTTTTCCAATATGATTTTTCATATATCCACTATTTCTAAATCCTTAAGTACATATAAAACAAGTATTTTAAATTTATCTACTATTTTGTCAGATAAATAATTATCCATTTTTCATAAAATTGCTATTTTCAAAATATTCCCTTCAATCATGCACATAACAAAATATGATCACTTTAGATTGCTATATACTAGATTATTCTTAAATAACATATTTTTCGGTCACTATTAGCATGGTAATCTGGATACTTTTCCCTTAAACAGTGCCTCTACTTTGGTTACTCCCCTATCATAGCTTTCTTGCCTCACCGATTTTACCTTTAGGATGGCATAGTTCTTAGGGATTTTTCTCCTTTTTTACTTTGCTAATAAACTTATTAACATACTATTTTTTGAATAATTCTACTATAAATCAACTAACGTGAACTTATTTTATCATACCATGATTGTTAGGAATTTATGAATTTAGCTATTCATAATAGTAAATGAATATACTGTTCTGGTAGTTTTGATAATTCTAAGCTTTATTCCTCCATAGATTTTTCCATTAAAATATACCTATTTTTTAATAAATAAGCAAATTTTTTGTTGTGGACAAGAGATTTTTTTGCTTCAATGTCTGAAGGCTTGCCTTCATTTGAGCAAGTGCTCGTTTATTTATATTCTTAGAAATGAAAATGCGCACACTGTTTTTCTTTACATCTGTCAGCTATTTTACAAAAGTAAGAAAAACATTTCTGCAAAGAGTCCTAAAGCTAATGTCTAATCTAATAATGGCACTACTTGCCAAAAATCTAATAATGACACTACTTGCCATAAAAGACTAAGAAAAGTCAAAAAGCCTAAGGCTAGTTACATGGTATTTATGTAAAGCTATCTAGCTATTTTAAATCTTCCATATTTCTTTTTCTCCTTGAATTACTTTCTTTGTCTTCTTTCTTTGTCCGTAGTTATCTTCTTTTTATTGCTCTGTATCTCTATTATTGCTTTATATCTTGCATCTCCAACTGTCACTCTTATCTACTTTTATTCCAGTTAAACTTCTAGGACAATATGAACTTCTCCATTACATTTTGAACATTGATGGTCTGGATATTTATGTCCAATTAACTTGCAATATCTGGTTAATAATTCTTTCGAAATAAATTTTTCTCTAATGGCTCTGGCGATAGGTTTTTTCTCTGGATTGAGTAAAGTCAAGATCCATTGCCTAACGTCCTCCATATCTTTTTCTCGTAGTTCCTTTGAATTTGAGTATACTATTACATTACCTCTCGAATAATAACTCCATATGGGATTTCTATTGTGATAAGTGTTTGCTAACTCTTGACGAATTGTGGATAGTCCGATAATTCTCTTATTTGCATAAAAATTTGGTATCTCAATTCTAGGTATTTCTGGTAGTGGAATAATATCTTCTGGTATAATATTTCTCGGGTCATTCCTATTTTTACAACTTGTATAGGTGATTTAACTTTATTATACAATATCTCTGCTGGTGCCGTATAAAGTTTTATAAAAAATAGGTTACCTTTGGTTATTTTTTTAAAAATATTAAATGAATCATATATTTCTGGTATATTGGATATTTCATTTTCGTCTTAGGTATATATGGTACTAAGTAGTCCATATTCGTAACAAGTTTTTACTAGACTTGGTTTGGTTTTGGGTAAAGCAATTAGCTTATTGTATCCGGTTAGCTTCTGGGTTATATAATTCGTATGTGGTTCTTGGATGTTTATAGCTCTGGGGTTGGTATTTAAGAAGGTTTGTATTTTGTAAGTATTTTCTATGTATGTTCGGGCTGTATAGTTGTAGGTCTTTTTGTCTTGGTTTAAACTATCTCAGTATGTGGTAATTTGTGGGGGTATGAACATAGGATCTTTTGGTGTATTTAGACTAAATGGTTTATCAAATAGCCTGTTTAGGTTCATATTTGTGTTTTTCCTAACTCCTTTGCATGTACCTGCAGAAGTAGATTGATAAACGTTATGGGTTTTATGGAGTGTCCCAACGTCTTCTTCTAGCTCTGGAATTTTAATATCTTCCGATCGACATAGCTCTATACATTACTGAGTTAGCTGATTTGTAGCTATAGACTTCAGTTTAACTTCATTAGTCTTTAGCTTTTCTATTTCATTACCTATACTGTCCACTTTCATTGAAAGCGTAGTTTTGTCCACTTTCTTTTCTAGAGTATCCTCTTCTATTATATTAGTCTGTGTAGCTTTGTCTTGATATGTAATTTGCAATAACATTTTTGTTAGTACTAATTACTTCAATTATAAATGTGAAATTTAATATATTCAAGACTAGTCTCCGAATCTCTTTTGTTGTAACTGAATTTGTATTTTCTTTGTTAGCCACCAACGTACTTGTGTATTATCTGTTCGTACAATAAACTTGTTATATAAAATATATGGCTCAAATGCTAATAAACATTTATATAATGAGCATAATTCTTTTCTATTTATTTTCCATTTTATTTCTGTTTCATTAAACGTACTTGAGTAGTATCTACAATGGTGTTCTAATTTTTCTTCTCCATATCTATATTTAAGTACTTCTCCATAACTACATTCACCAGCATCTGTTTCTAATATATATATAACTTTTCTATTTTCATTTGGAAATTGTAATTTTGGTAATTCTTTACAAAATATTTTTATTTTCTGAACTTGTTTTTTATCTTCTTCATTATAATTATATTCTACATCCTTTTTTAATTTTTTTTGTAAGATCTTTAGATTTTCTGTTAATTTTGATAAATATTCTCTTACTTGGTTTACTAATCCTAAAAATGATTGTAATTTCTTTTTTGTATCTAATTCTTCTTTTGAATTTATTATTTTTTGTACTATATGTTGTTGCATTTTTACTCCACTTTTATCTATTTGTATTCCTAAAAATTCTATCTAATTTTTCATAATTTTAGCTTTCTTTTCACTTAAACTTATTCCTTATTTTTCTATTATATTCGTAAATTATTCTAATAATTTTAAATGTTCTTCTTTGGTCTTTGTATATAATAGTATATCATCTATATATACTATACAATTAGGCAATTGTTTAAAATAGCTATCCATAAAATACTGATTTCTACCTGGTGCATTTTTATATCCAAATGGTAGTACATTCCATTCATAAAATCCTTGTGGTACTGTAAATGCGGTTAATTCCTTAGATTCTTCTTCTAACTTTAAATAGTAAAATCTTGATTTACAATCAAATTTACTAAAGTAATTATATCCTTGTATTTGTCTTATTTTTAATATCTTATTTGGTATTGGGTAATTATATGTCATAGTTTTTCATTTAAATTTCTATAATCAATAACCATTCTACTTTTTCCTCTTTTTTGTTCACTATGTTTATTTACTATAAAATCTGGGCTATTATTTTTACTATTACTTTTTTGTATGTATTGTTTTTCTAATAATTCTTCTATGTGCATTTTAAATTCTTTTAAATCGTCAAAATTATATGTTAGTGGTTTTTGAGTTATTATGCTATTTTTATCTACTAATTCAATTTTATAGTGGTTTTATGTTTTTTCCATCCTTTTAATGGATCTTCACTATATAATTATTCAAATTTTTTCTTAATTATTTTTATCTTACTTATTGAAAATATAGTTATTTCCTTTTTATTTTTTGAAAATACGACCAATTCTATTGTATCTTCAGTATTTTTTTATATTTTTGAATTTTTGTGTAATTTTTTTACTTCCTTCTATCCAATCAGTTTTCTTTCTTATTTTATTAGTAACCCTTTTTGCTCGTACTTTCAATTTACATGGTGTTGTAAACCACCATTCCGTTCTAGTTATTATATGTGGGTATAATTTATCTAAAAACGACATTTCTAAAAGTATATCTTTTGATGTTAGCTCATTATTATAGATTTCTTCTATTGTTAATATTTTATCCCATACTTGTGTTTTTACATTCTTAGCTTTATAAGTAATTAAGCCTTCTTCATTATTAAATTCTTTAACTATTATTGGTGTCTTTAATTTATCCCATTTACTTTTTGGTAAACAATTATATCTACATAAATTAGCTTCTGCTCCTGTGTCTATCATAGGCGTATAATATCTACTGTAATACCCTTCTACTACTATCTTCATTAATACATATATTTTCAAATCACGTTAAAGCTCTTCTTAAGAATAATTTCTCTCTATTATATGTTATAGTTAATTGTGTATGCTCTATATTATAAGGTTTTACTTGTTCTAGCCATTTTATTCCTAATATTATGTCTGTTTTTTTGCATTTCTTCCTTTATTTCAAATTCTATTTTTATTTTTCTAACTCCTATTGTTATTTCTTTTTCTACATATTTTTAGTGTTTATTAAGCTTCTCGGTAGATCTGGGCATATATTATTGTCAAATTTTATTTTCTCATTTTTTATTAGATATCTTGCTATATAATTTTCTTCTTGTCCTGTATTTAAGAGTATTACATATTCTTTTTCATTTATTGTTCATGTTATGTAATATTGGTTTAAATTAGTTGTTGAACTTGTTTCATAACTTGTTCTTTTTAATGAACTCGATGATTCTGTTTTTTCATAAGATATTCTTTTTGTTGTGCTTATTCTATCATTTATTATTTCTAAATTTTGTTCTATATCTATGTCTTTATAACTATAATCATTATTTTCAATTGTTTTTACAAATTGTTCGAAAGGACTTTCTATTTGTATTTTGTTAATTTTATTTTTTTCGTTATTTTATATTTTGTTGTTAATACATATAGATTTTTACATCTTGCAGTAAATATTTTACTTTCTGGGGTTAGTTCTATTCTTGATATTTTCCAATATAATACTAATGATTTATCTATATTTTTATCTGTTATTGCTACTGAATACTTTGCACTTATAATAAATTTAAATTTTTGGTATATTAAATTTCCTTTTATGGCAATTATTATACCTTTTTCTATAGGTTTTATAATTCTATCATTTGCTAGGTATAATTCTATTGGTGTATCTATTCCTTCTCTGAAACATGTTTTTATTAATATCTTTGCACCTCCTAGGTGCACGTATTTTATTGGGTCTCTAATTTTTATATCGTTTATTTCTTTATTAATTATCCTTTTTGTTACTAGTGGTATACTAGCTTTATCTTTTGCATATCTACAGTCTATTACATGTTCTTTTTGGCTTACTACGTAATATTCTTCTTTTCTTTTACTAAATATTTTTTTTATTGTTGGTATTTTAAATTTTTTGTCTACTCTTAAATCTAATTCTTTTCCTTTTATTTCATCAAATATGTGACTATCAAATATTATTTTTTGGTCTGTTCCTTCTTCACTTAAATATTCTTCCTTTGTTATTATTTTAATATCTTCTTCAGTCATTAAATTCATCTAATTCACTATCTATTTCATTATCTGTTTCATTCTCTGAAATTTCAAATATACTGTCTTCACTTTCTAATTCGTAATCTATATAATCTATCTGCATATATTTTGTATTTTCTATTTTTATTTCTGATAGTTGTTTATTTTTTGGGTTTTTAGGTAATTTACAATCTCTAGCTAAATGTCCTAATTTTCTGCAATTATAACAAATACATTCTTTTATAGATTTCTTTTTCCTATATGGTCTTTTATGTTTATGATTTTTTATATAATATCTTTTTCTTGGTTTCTTATATTTATATTTTGATTTTTTGTATTTCTTATATTTCTTATGTCTTTTTTTTTTCTTCTAATATCTTTCTTCGCATCCAAATTGAGGTGCTATTTTATCTTTGCAAGATGCTAAATTTCTTATTAATATTTTTTCCATACCATTGTTGTGAAAATTTTATTCTTGTTCCTAAAGTATCTACTATTTTTTCTTCATCCCAACTTTTTATTATTTTTGAACTAAATAGTTCAGGTAATTTATTAAAATATAATCTTTTTATTTCTTTACTTTCTTCTGTATTATATGTTCCTTTATAATAATATTCTTTAAATGCGCAAGAATACTCATCTATGTAACACATATTACATATTGCTAATTTTAACATTAAATTCCTATTTGTATCTTTCTCTTCATTTTGTTCTTCTTCTGTTGTTGTCATGCTGCTAAATTCGTCATTTATAGCTATTTCATATTTTTTAATAATTCTATAGGTGTTAATTTAGTTGTAGTTGTTGATGATGTTCCTTCTGTAGGTTTATCAGTTCTTAATACCTTCTTGCTATTTTCAGTTAAATTTAAAAGCCATAATTTCACTGTTCCTATTAGTGTTCTTTCTATATATTCTGGTGCATCTGTTACATTTATATTATTATCTAATAATTGTTTTGTCATATATCCTATCCATAATTGTATTGTTTTTTCTGTATCTATTATACAATCTAAGTATAAAAAGTTATAATTTTTATTAACTATTTGTTTTGGTGTCCATTTGTCATATTCATCCTTTAGATTATATATTTTAAATTTATTTTATAATATGTAGTTTTTCTTATTTCTGATGTTCTAGGTATTATATTTTCATCTTTTGTTTTATCAAGAGTATTTATTTCTGTGTTTTTATTTTCTAAGTTTTCTTCATTAATTAATTCTTGTTTTTCATTGATTTCTAAATTTTTTGTATTTGTTAAAATTTCTGTATATGTTTCACTATCTTTCGAATCATAATTATCTGTTTCTTCAACATCTATTGTATTTATTTCTAATTCCCTGATTTCTATTTCTTTATTGCTTATTTCAAATTTTTCTTTAAATTGATTTATCTCATTTAATAATTTTTGTTCATTATCTTTTTCTTCTTTCTCTTTCTGTCTTTTTTCATACAAATCTTTTAGCATTTGTAGTTCTCTTTCTAATTCAGCAATCCTACTATTTTTAGTTTCTTCTATTTTTCGTATTTCTTCTGTAGTTTGTTGTTTTATTTTGTCTATTTCATTTTTTCTTTCTATTTCTTCATTTTCTTTTTCTATTCTTACCATAGCTGTCAATTTATCTTCTAATTTTAATTCTTCTTTTTCTAACATTAAATATAAATATTCACCTATTTTCTTATACCTTCTTCCTAGATTAGAAAATACTATTTTTATTTTTAATCCTTCATGGTTTTCATATATTTTTTCATCTATTATAAATTCTTCTTTGTTCATTTTTTATTTAATTGTTAATAGATCATGTTAGTATGTATATTCTAGACTATCTATTGTCGATTCTAAATTTGATATTTCTTCTTTTTATGCATTTATTGAGTTTTTACTAACCCCAGCAATTATGTTATATTGTAGTCTTTCTATCCTTATTTTTAATTCTTCACGCTTTTTAGATATTATTTGTTTTAATTCTTTACATTGGTAATTTTTGTACTTTATTCATCTAAATAATATTTTGGGGAATATCTAAATTTAGTTTTATCAAATAAGTCATTATTAATTAATAAATTAATCAAATAAATCCAAATATATACTACTTCCGTAACTTTAAACAACATAGGCTCTGATACCATTTGTAGGGGTGTGTGTGGATTAGGTGCGGTAAGTTTACGAGATAATAAATACATAATAAATACATATTAATCAAATAAATCCAAGTATATACTACTTCCGTAACTTTAAACAACATAGGCTTTGATACCATTTGTAGGGGGTGTGCAGATTAGGTGCGGTAAGTTTACTAGATTATAAATACAAATTTAGCATATTGCAAAGATAAAATAGCACCTCAATTTGGATGCGAAGAAAGATATTATAAGAAAAGAAAAAGACATAAGAAATATAGGAAATGCAAAAAATCAAAATATAAATACCTCCATTAAATTACCATTCCCATGCATCCCACAATGTTCATAAACATTAATAAAGCATGAATTTTGCATAATAAACCTTAGAAAACCATTTAAACCAAATACATTCACAACCATAAACCCATAGTTCAAAACCTATTATCAAAACAATAAATAGTAACCAATTTCATGAAATTAATAAAATATAAGTGTAACACGATGAGAGTACACCTTGGACGCCTCACAGTGCTTGGAACCATAAGTGATCCCAAGCTAACCCATGAAATGGCATACTGTTAAGCAACTGAATTATAATAAAATAAATAACAAGTTTAACTATACGAAAACATAATGGCATAATATGAATAGTTACAATACTAATAAGTTTTACAATCTGATAAAATTGAGAAGAACTCAAATTACATGATTGACTTTGACTGACATCTATGAAGACTCTACTATACTCACTATAGTAGTTGGGATATGCCTCCAACTACCACTAATCAATACATATGAAAAATAAATAAACTGTACATGAACTAAAATTGTTTGGAGTTTCGAAAACAAAAGAACTAATCACCTGCTAGCTATAAACTTCAACTGTCTGGTCATGATACGCAGGTTATAACTAGTACCTATATTATGAGACAATGTAGCATATAGACATATATGTGGATCAGTACTTTTGGAATGTACTGAGTATGCAGGGATGAATGCAATAAGTAAAACTAATTTCATATGTAATCTTAAAACATGTATGCTAAGTGTAAGTAGACTTACCAATAGGCTGGAATAAACTAAAAGCTGAAAACATCTTAAAGCATGAGTTACAAACATACTCTGATAAGATGGTGAATCTCTAGACTTAGTTTCTGTAAAACTTTTCTTTAATGATATAAGTAGAACTTAAGCTGAGATACGATAAAATTTGAATACTGTATAAATACTAAGTCTGCAACTACGTGTTGAAAACTGACATAACATTGGGATCTGAATATACAATTATACTGAGCATGAATAGCTAAACATATAGAACCAAACGTAACATATACTAAGCTTATCTGATTAACTAAATGACTGATAGCTGAATAATGGTCATGTAAGACTAGACTATACTTAGTTTAAATAACTGGACTAAAACTGTGGAGTACTATGCATATGTGATAAGGATTAACTGAATAGCATGAGATGACTGAACATGAATGCATAAAACTATATTATCTGAGAATGCAAGACCAAGCGTATAACATGATTTTGAAATAATATGTAAACCAAAATAAAGAAATACTGATAACTGAATAACTGATAACTGTATGCTATGGTCACACAAACCTGAAACTGAGCTATAAACTGAATACTGAAATTGAAAATGTGGGAATTATCATCTAATTGACATACCTCAAGTATAAACTGATTTGGGGTCCAACCTATAACCCTAGTTGGAAGGGTGTTAGCACTGTGCCATGGGTTACTAACATTAGCTAGGTCAACCTTGATCTGGCAGAAAGACTCATGAGATGTATATGGTTACGTCAACCCTAGTTTGGAAGGAAGACAATTTACCCTATGCTGCCTACGTAGTTTTGTAACTCAGAGACTACTACTAAGGGTCAAACTCTCTACTGGAAGGAATGCCCCTATCCTTGGGTTTGCTCGGTGCTGAATCCTACTCCCAATTAAATTGACACTAAACTGATCACTTGACTGTACTAGGCTTCACTGAAATCACACTGATTCTGTTGACTGAATGAATGATACTAGTTGGGATACTACATAATTATTCTATTTTGATTGGAGACTAGATACACCGCTAAATTTTGGGTATTCAATACCCACAGGTCTCTATAGCATAGTTAATAAGGATACGTGAGAGCATTTGAGACCATAATAAGTAAGCATTATTAAAGAAACCCATCACTTGGGAATTTCATTAAGCATATGCAAATTAATACTTTAACATGGGGTAATTCACCAAACACATGGGGATCATGAACTTGGACATGAGAATATCTTAAACATGAGAACATAGCATGATTACATTACCAAAACCATGAATTTAGGAATTCACATGAAATTTACTTGAAATAGGACATGGGCATTTAATCATACATGTAAAGATCATAGATTGAACCTAAGAATGCCTTAAACATGGGTGAACAATAGAGTTACGTGGAAAATTTCCTAACTTGGGGATTCATCTTGAAATTGATTGAACATGATATGGGAATTTCATCAAACATGTGGAAAGCATTAATTTGACATGGGAATGTTGCTAAAAATCATGAATTTAGGATCTATTATGGAATTCACTTTAATAAAGAATGGGAAACTCAAATTCATAGCATGTGGAATTCAAACTTGCATGGAATCACACCTGGACTGAAATTAATTAAAATCGCAATGGAAACATGTAATTAAATCTTTCTTGAATATTTTAAATAACATAATGTTTGAAAAATTCTTTCTTTAATTGAAAGAAAAGGGTTTTGAGCTCCATGGGTGAAAGAGGACCCATGGTTGAACTCCCACATGCCTTAAAGCTTTAATCTTGAAGGAGAAACAAAATCTTGAAGGCTTTCTTGTATTGGGAAACTTGAGTTCTTGCTTTTCTTGAAGAAAATTTGATGAAGTTCTTGGTGTTATTTAAGGGGATAGGGTTTTCTTGGAGAGAAAAAGATGAAAAATAATGTGTCTAATGATTTTGGGGGATGAAATTAAGTGTTATAGGCGGATTTGGGTGAGAGAAAGTGACCAAAGTGCCCCTAGACCCTTTAGGAACTGAAATAGTGTGTAAAATAGTTTCTTAATGTGTTTTCCAGCCCAGCGTGTCGCTAATTATGTTGAGGACTGACGCATCGCATCCCAATCGCGTCAGCTTATTGCCTCTCACAAAAAATATCATAACTTTTCACTCGGGTATCAGATTAAGATGAAATTGGTATCGTTGGAAAGCTAATTAAATTATAAACAATTTAGTGGGTTCTGAACTTCAGAATTCAATGTATATCAAAATTTATACATGTTCAAAGTAGATCCTTGTAGAATTGAATACCAAACTTTGGTCGAATCAAGGGCTCTAAGCTCAACTTTGTTCTAAGTGATTCTTATGAATATTTTCACCTCGAAAGCAAATCAAACACGAGGAAAAAGATCATGAAACTTATATTCACATGGGAATAATTTGACTTATAGATTTTACACATATGAACGATGGTTCATAGACTAGCCCAAAAATATGGGGTATTGTATTATCTACCCCTTGGGAATATTCGTCCTTGAGTGAGACTAGTTAGACTGAGAGTACTGTAGGAAGGTAATTGAGATCATATTCTAAACATGCATGACTTAGAACATGATTGCATTACTTATTTTGAAACATGATACGTGAACTGAATATTATGAACTAAACTGATTTCTTAAATAAATACAATGAAATGAGAATAATTATAAGATTGAGATAGAAACAAGAAAGTCAACTGATGAGTAACTGTTACTTCAAGCTGGATCCTATTTCATGAAAAAAATGAAAGATTTAGGACATGAATACTTGGGGTATTACAATATATCTCCCCCTTGGGATACTTCATTCCCCCGAATGGTACTGACTTGGTTGAAATATTAAGGAAAGATTGAGATGATGCATGAAAAACTTATGAACTAAATCATGACTGAATATATCAGATCTAAAATTGATTCATGATGTATGAACTAAGATGAATTCAAATATTACATGGATGCGAATGAATTACCTCTCAAAATAGCTATATTCATGAAATTTCTGAATAGTATGACTAGATGGAAAGATGGAAGGCCATAGGAACTTATTTGTCTGACTGCTAGATTGGATTGTTGGCTATACAAACAGAATTTTAATGAAAGCTTATACTCAACTATACATTACACTTGTACAACAACATGACATTCAAGCCTATCTTCAAAACCACATATGAACTTGTAGGCAAACAACCCCAAAAGTATCTATCTCATATTCTCTAAACCTCTATCCTTAAAAATTTCATGCACTGGCCCAAGAAAACACACAAAATTTCAAATAATCATAAGGAGAGGTCACTAAAACATAGAACATAAGGACCTGAATTATGAAAAGATAACTTTGATAACTTGACACTTAATCGAGGCCTGAGGAATAAGGTATCAAAAGCATGAATTCATCAAAGAGAGCTAAACTGAGGGAATACAGGACATAAACTAAATTTCCCTGATCATTAGAAGTGTAGCATAAGTACCTAGATCTAAACATATTGTGAAGCATGAGTACATGAGTCATGAGCTACATAACCTGAGTTTGGAATTCACAAATTTATAGAACATGATTTATACTGATGAGTGAACTGAAACTCCTCATAATAGGAACTGGAAGAGTACATGATTTTTCTATAAAGAGCATGAATATGGGTTGTGATCATAGGGCTAACATGTAAGGCATGAGTAGATGTCGTGATGACTGAAAGACTTTACACTGAGATAAGAATAGGTTGGGAATCATCCTTCCTTACTGCTTTTCTACATATACTGGCACTACTACTAGAATCTGAGAGCCTGACTTGGTCAATAGTTCTATCATCTCCCACTTTGACTAAAGATATCATCTTAAGTTTGTGGACCCCTTTAATCACTCTAAACTTAACTGGAATCACTTTACTCTGAGTTCACACCATCTAGAGCTTCAACTCCCTTTTTTCTATTAGCTCAATTTTTAAATATTCAAACTTAGATTCTAAAACTTAACATGGATATCCCCAAACCTTCAATAAACCATACTAACTTCATTCATAGACTACTAACATCATATCTAAACCATGAGAACTACCATCACACCTGAACATCCAACATCAAAAACATATAATTATCAATCAACAAACTTAAATTCTTGCATAAACTATTTCAAGACTATTGGTTTACCTTCATAAAACTAACCCTATGGATACATAACATACTCAATCCAAATAATACTATACCAACTCTACTACTACTAAACTTTTGGGATCACGATTCTAACTCTAGATCATATGCTATCATAGGATTCTGAGAAGAGATTCGAAAGCACATCTAACTTCAGCTAAATGTAGGATTTTTATAAACAAGAATGAATATTTTCAAAGTTATGAGCATAATGGAACTAATATGATATTTTGAGCCTGTGTGCATTCCATAGCTGTCTATAGGGACTGTGTGAGAAAACTCTGTCTGTAGGAATTTGAGCTTGACTATTTTTGTTACCTCAAAAATAAGGTAGATATGGCATGAATAGATCAAGATGATAATCCGTGTAAGATTCTTAGATAACCTTTCTATTATTGCATGATCTAAGACATGAAATAATGGAAATATTTCCTAAATGCCCTGTAGTCTCTTGAGAAAAGCATAGACGTCTCCGTACCATTCTACAAGATTCTACTAAA
Organism: Capsicum annuum; assembly: GCF_002878395.1. NCBI lineage: Eukaryota > Viridiplantae > Streptophyta > Magnoliopsida > Solanales > Solanaceae > Capsicum > Capsicum annuum. The sequence goes on from NW_025859471.1 coordinate 114,761, forward strand.
CATGACTTCATAGATACTCTAGGGCACTTAAAATCTGTGCTTTGATACCAAGTTTGTAATGCCCCAAGAGTACACCCTGGATGCCATACGGTGCTTAGGCAAGTGATCCAAAACTAACCCATGAACTGACATACTTTTAAGCAACTGAATTATAATAAAATAAATAACAAGTTCTGATGTGTGGAAATATAATAATGGAATTATTGAATAGTTATAATACTGATAAGGTTTACAATCTGATAAAATTGAGAAAGAACTCAAATTACATGACTGACTCTAACTGACATCTATGAAGCCTCTAATATACTAACTTAGATAGTTGGGAGATGCCTCCAACTACTAATAATCAAAACATATGAAAAATAAATGAACTGTACATAAAATATAACATTTTCAAGTTCTCAAAACACGAGAACTCATCACCTATTAGCTGGAAACTATAACTGTCTGATCATAATGCGTAATCTATAACTGGTACCTACATTATGAGACAATGTAGAACATATACATATATGTAGATCAATACTTCTATAATGTACTGAATATACAAGGGTGAATGCAATAAGTAAAACTGATTTCATACGTAATCTTAAAAAATGTAAGCTAAGTGTAAGTAGACTCACCAATAGGTTAGAATAAACTAAAAGATGAAAATATCTTAAAGCATGAGTGACAAACATACTCTGATAAGATGTTGAATCTCTACACTTAGTTACTATAAAACTTTACTTTAATGATATAAGTAGAACTGAAGCTGGTATACGGTAAAATATGAATATTGTATGAATATTGAGTCTGAACTATATGATAAAAGCTGACACAAAATCGGGGATCTGAATATATAATTATACTAAACATGAATACCTAAACGTATAGAACAAAATGTAACATATACTACGCTTATCTGATTAACTGAATGATTGATAGCTGAATACTCATCGTGTAGGACTAAACTGTACTGAGTTCGAATAACTGGACTGAAACTGTGGAGTACCATACATATGAGATAAGGACTAATTGAAAAACATGAGATGACCAAACATGAATACATGAAACTGTATTATCTGAGAATGCAAGATCAAGCGTATAACATAATTCTGAAATAGTCTATTCAGCTGTAATGATGAACAAAGTAGGTGAAAGTGGATCCCCTTGCTTTAGACCTCTAGAGGATTTAAAAATCCTTGAGGTTTTCCATTAAGCAATATAGAATACTAATTATTTACAAGTAATCTGAATACCATATTATGTTTTATTCTCGGAAGCCAATCTTCCTTAGAACTTTAGTAAGAAATAGTCACTGTACTTTGTCATATACTTTCATCATATCCAGTTTCATCACCATATTAGGAGGTTTTCCCGTTAGTTCATGGTATTGTGGTGAAGTGGTGAGCTTCCATTCCCCAGAAGGCTTAGGCATTTCCCCAGCTTTTATTCTTAGATTTGAGTTGACAGTTACTTTCATTATCATTGACATTTTTATTTTCATACTCATTATCATCTGTCAGAGTCGCAGAAATATCCCGACTAAGATTGGTTTTGGCTTCTTTTTAAGAAGGCTTTGTTTGGATTACTGTATAAATTAGATGATGTTGGTCAGTTGGTTGGCCGGTCATCGGTTGTCTATTATAGAAATATTTTGATTTTCTTTAAGCTTGTTGTATACTATCTTGTTATGTGTTTGGAATTTATCTGAAATTGGGGGATGTTGTATTTTTTTGGTTTGGTGTAGGTGGTTTTCTCTGGTATGCATAGGACTTGAGATACCCATCACGACCAGGACCTGGTTCGAGTTGTGACACCTTATTCAACTAACTGTAGTCGATGCACATTTTGAAAGAACTGTCTTTCTTGCACATGAAAAGAACTGGATCACCCTATGGAAAGTTACTAGGCCTGATAAAACCCTTTTCTAGAAGATCTTTCAATTATTCCTTTAATTCCTTAAGCTCGAATGAATCTATTCCATAGGATGGAATTTAAATAGGATGGGAATCTTGAAGGAGATCTATCCAAAGTCAATTTTCACATCAAGAGAAATCTAGATAGATCTTCAGGAAATATTTTTGGATTCTTTATCAAAGGAACTGACTCAAGACTTAGGATTTTTGACCTTGAGTCCTTGACTCAAACAAGATGATAGATGCACCCTTTGAAAATTATTTTCCTTACCTTTAGGAAAGAGACAAACTGACCTATAGGCACTAAGGTACTACCCTTCCACTCTAAGACTGGCTCATTTGGAAACTGAAACTAGACTACACTATTTCTACAATCAACTAAGGTATAGAAAGAATGGATCCAATCCATGCCAAGAATAACATAAAAATATATAATGTCTAACTTTACAAAGATGACTGAGGTGACTTTTTTTGATATTATGACTAGGCATATTCTGTATACCCTTCAGGCTATGATTGAATTATCGACTGGAGTAGAAACTGAGAAGGGTTCTATCAGTATTTCAAGACAAAAATCTGCTTCTATATAGGGGGCTATGAAGGAAAGTGTGGCTTCGAGAACTAATAATGCATAAACATGAATATAAAAAACTTGCAACATACCAGTTACCACATTAGGAGAACTTTCCTAACCCTACCAAGTCTGAAGGGCATAGAACTTACTATGACGATGTACACTAGCTACACTAGATGTGGGAACCTACAGAATCAGGAAACTTACTAGAGTTCCTGAAGAGTTAGATTAACTTTGATGAAAAGAATAGTTAAATCTTATAAAAGACATTGGGTATTCCCTAAATCTATGGCCTAACTTTACCTACCCAAAACATTTATCACTACCCACCATGCACTCACCCTTGTGGTTTTTACTATATTTCTTACAAACTGGGTTAGTATAAACACTATTCACCCTGATATTAGATCCTAGTGCTATATCTTAAGTATGCTATCTAAACTTGGGTATAGTAGAACAAGTAGAAGATGGGGCTGGAACAAAAGATTTATGGCAGAACTAAGAATGATTACAACCATCTGACCTCTATTGAGAGAAATTAAAGCTACAAATTTTGGTCATTTTACTCACCCTTTTCTTTTCCTTGATTTTATCCTCTTCAAACTATTGCGTATAGACCATCCATCCATAGATGTCCATCTTCTTAACCAGCATAGCGATTCTACATTCTTTGACCACATCCCTAGAAACGTCTGACATAAATTTTCTTATTTGGGCCCTAAAATCAGCTACCATAAGTGGTGCATATCTTTTCAATTGAGTAAACTTAAGAAAATACTCTTTCACAGTCATGTTGCCCTAATTCAGTTTTATGAATTTATACAACATCTATTTCTTAACTCAAGTAGGAAGAACCTGTCTAGAAATATAATAACTCATCCCACACTACCAATTCTACATCTACACCTCTATCATTCTTTCATTGCTTGAACTTTATATGAGTCACACCTTGTAATTGATAAGGAACTAAATTATCCCCTTTATCCAAATTAACCCTATGATTTTAATCACTCTCTGAGAACTATATAAGTACTCTTCTGGATCCTCTTCTGACTTAAAGGCAAATAATACTAGAGAATTCATCTGAGTGAAGTCTCGAACTCTAGTTATTGATGTATTCACAACTAGGTTGGCTTGTACAACAACCTACTAGTTGTTCAAGGTAGTCATGGACTGGGCTAATGCTATGAAAGCATCCCTAAACTCAGCATGGGAAACTTGTTCATTTAGAGGGTTTGCTAGAGTTAGCGGTGGTGTTTGCTTACTCCTATTCCTCTTTCACTTAGTTCTTTTGGGAGGGATTTATTTGTAAACATGTATAGTATGAGTTAGAAGAAGATGTTAATAGAGTTCACACAATATTAGATGACATAAATTATAACTTTTACTAAAACATTTCATAGCCTCTAAGTTAAAAGTATGGCATGCTTCAACACCCATGAAAAAAACTCTATTAACATGGTTTTTAGATACCTAGGACACTTTAAGCCTGATGCTCTGATATCAAGTTCGTCAAGACCTGAGCTTGCCCCTAGACGTAACACGATGCTCAAAGTCACAAGTGACACCAAGATAACCAATGGCCTAGAAAAATACAAAGATTACTAAAGAAAATAATGAGATATTGAGTGTAAACTAAATTAAAATACCTCAATTATAATAAAATTAAAATCAAAACAGGATATAAAAACTAAGACTATCTGATGAAATTAATATGCTAATAATATAACTATCTGTCTGAAAGCCTCTAAATTATATGAGTTGTTGGGATAATAGCCCCAACTAACTCTAATTGCCTAAAACTAAAAGAATACTGAAAATAAATGCTGATAATAGGCCCTTAAATAATGAGGACTCACCAAACACTGTTGCTGATATGGTACAAAATCATACTAAGTGTGATCTTTATGTTGAGCATCAGAACCTATATTATAAGATAGTATATGACAAATAAAGTATGTGATGAGTACTTGGAATATACTAAGCATGTGAGATGGGAATTAATATAGTCTAAAGAAAAAAAATGTTAGATGGTATACTGATGTAGGACCAAGTAATAAGCATGTACTGTATAATAAGATGGAAAATTTAATATAAGGTCATACACGCATCTAAATTTGAACTATGAACTGTGGACTGTGGGAGAAACCATCAACTAATATACTCTAATCTCAGCTAATTAGGATCCAACCTATAGCCCTAGTTATATGGATGTTTGGTATATTGCCAAGGGTACGAATACTAACTAACATGGATTCACTAAACTGATTTCCAAAAGGACTAAGGTGTCAATCCTGGTCTGATGGGTAACCCCTTAGAACCTATGGTGGCACCGTAGTTCAAGAAATTAAGGACTTTTATTAAAGGTCTCAACCTAACTGTGGGTGAGTTATGCACCCCCAAACTGTACACCTCTTTATGATGATCAAGCGCACTATCAGTATATTGTAACCTAACTAGGTTAGGCTAAAACCCATAGGGAATATGTGGAACTATCTATTAAACTTGCTAAAATAACAGGGCAGTACACAAAGTAAATGAGGAGGATTTTGCTTTGAACAGTAAGGCATAACAAAAGTCGAGTACTTTTTGTTGTAAAATCTTAAATGAATAGTAGGATTGTGTTCCCCCTGGCTTTCTAACTCAGTAGGTTTATTGTGCTCCACTGAACCATCCCAGTATCTTGTATGCATAATCTGACAAGTTACGTATCACCAACTATTTTGTGAACGCGTTAGTGAATTTTGCTCTGTACCTTTTGAGTCTATAAGTGTCGCCTTACTAACCCTTATCGTAGATCCCAAATAAACTATTACCTTTTGAGTGTCTAGTTAATTAGATGGAGATAATTAACTTAAGCAGATGAGTATGATTAGCTTATATAATAATTTAACTCTAATTTATTGTTTTGAGCTTCTTTTCCTAATCTCTACCTCCCTTTTCAAGTAGTGAATATAGGCAGGTTCTTAATGTTTGTAATCACTAAGAAATCTATTAGACTGAACATAATCATAATACATGCAATAATATTGGTTGGGACAATGTTGCACGTCCCCTACCTTTTTATTCAGCAAGGGTTCCTGCAACCCTAGATAATGGATTTAGTCGCTCGTCATTGTGAAACAATCTATAGATTTCATAATTGAAAGCATTAAATCAGTCACATTGTAATTTATAAAAAAACCCAAAGTCTCAAATTGAATAGTAAACCATGGTCCAAGAACACAATCCCAAGATCAAAATCAAATCTCAGAATCAACATATATGTTGTTGAATGATAAGATTGCAAAACTTACTAAAAATATCGAAAGGGTATTTATAGAATACATAAAAACCCTAGGAAACCAATCTAAGGTCAAAAAGGAAAACTGGAGTTGGTGGCCACCTACGAAGCCACTTACGGGTTGTATATGGCACCTATGGTCTATAGGTGGCCGCACGTATTTTCCAGTCTCCCAAACTTCTACAGTATCGTTAAAACATAATCCTTTGGGAGTTTACACTAGAACCTATGTTCCATAGGTGCCCATTATATGTAGTAGGCTCTAATTTTTTAGCTTCTGAATCTCTGTATCTCAATCCTCTAATGGTTATTCTGCACCTACTCTATGTAGGTAGTACCTATGGGTTGTAGGTGCCTATATAGGTTGTCTAAAACTTCAATTATCATGTATTTTCTCTAGTTTAACTCTTAGAACCTGGTTTTCTGTAAAATACAACTCAAAACACATCATATCTTATGAAAGTACCTAAGTAATTGCATATGTTCATAATTTTAAGCATCTAAAGTGATATTAAATCATAGCACATCAACACCCTTAACATAAAATGTTTGCATATCATAAGGAAACACAATACAACTAAAAAACATAACAACACTTAATAAGGAGAATCCTAAGACATGTATGGCATTCAATCATCACATTTAAGCTCAAAAACATTACCACCTCCAATCTTAACACGTCAAAACCAAAAGTGTGTATCAATGAAGACAACAATGTGACACAAGGGAATAAAGATGTGAAATTACATTATCAACAATCATGCATATGTAAAAGTTACACTACACACCAAATAAGCAGCTAGCAACACAACCCATGTACCCTCACAACAAAGAAGTCCCACTCATTCAATGGAATCATTCATGTTCATGTAGGGATGATCAAGAGACAATAATACTCACAAGGATGTTCAAACAATGTTTGCAGAATACCATAGGCTTTCCCTTATTTTCTTTATGTTTGCTTTCAGACAGTTAGGTTAGGATCACTGTAGGACTTTACTTAGCTTGTAATATAGGATTGGGGTTGGAATGGTACATATGGGAATTTAGTGATTAAGCCTCCTTTGCACTATACTTACTTTTGGGGTTCACTTATCAACAAACTCTCTTTTATTCCACTTTTATATAACACCCCAAATTTTTGCCTTTAAAATTTTTTAGTTTTGAGCTCACTGCCCATGCTATGACTAGCACCTCATGAGTCATAAGGTATGGTCACAATTCATAGAAAGGGACTTGTGACCAAACCAGTGGAGTAGCCAATATTTTTTTCTTGAGTATAACTAGGACCCTACAAACCGTAAGGTCTGGTCACAAGTCATAGGGTGTGACTCTTGACCAAACAAGTTAAGGCTTTCTAGAGTCACTACCCAAACTGTGATTCTAGTCAATAACTCGTACCCTATCGTCATGAGTTTTGATGTGACCCGTAATGACTGACGACTAGTTTCCTATATTTTTAATTGATGGTATGTTGATAACTTTCCTTTTTCCCCAATAGTAACCCACGACCATAAAACATCTAAATAGGGTTATTTTAATCACTTATACAAACATAAAATCTCTATAATTCTCCAAGCTAGAAAAACTAGGGTTTTCAAGGGATTGATCATGTAGGGGTCAATTTGTGTAGTTTCTTCTCTGAATTCTTGATATTCTAAGGTATTTATCTCATTCCTCCAAACTTTAATTTTATTAATATCATGAAATATTGATATTTATATGGTTTTAAATATTGGTTTTGGAACTTAGGTTGAGGGGTTTTTATGATTATGGTTTGAATGGTGTTCCCATGATTTATATGCATAATTTATATTGGTTTTGGAACTTAGGTTGAGGGTTTTTAATGATTGTGGTCTGAATGGTGTTCCCATGATTTATATGCATTATTGATACTTTATTTATAGTTTTGAACTAACTGGTGAATGGGTATGGTAATATAGGATGGGGGTCATTGGGTTCCCCTAAATTTATGATTTTTATTTGGAATTGGTTTTGGAAATTATGTTTCCCTCAACCAGCTCACTTAATTGTCTTCGAAATAAGTATAATCAGTGGTTAAACGGACAAAAATATGTTGTAAAGGTCTTGTAGGCCATGGATTTTGGTTTTAAATTGGAAGATCAGTGTTCCTCGAGTTGATTTGATAACTAAAGGGGGTTGTGGAATTCCCCCAAGTTGATTTGATAACTAATAGGGGTCGTGTCATTCCCCCAACCTAATTTAATAAACTAAAGGAGGTTGTGGTATTCCCCTACATTGATGGAATTGGAATGGCATAGTATAATCTTGCAAGCATGACAGTATAACAATACCTATGGTATATTCCTTAATGAATAATTCCTTGTCTAAATGGTTGGGTTGTGTGAAAATGTTTTGATTGGGATTAATAAGGGTTGTACAGCTCAATGTAAAGGTGTGATTCCCATAAAAAAAGAATACTAGAAACCATATATGCCGGTATGGGGGCCATGATGGCCGTGTACATAGTTCACACTATTAATACATGAATGCATCATTTATTGATGTGAGGTCAGATTATTCCCTGGTCTTTCTTTAATATCTCTTATTCATACGGCTAACACACACTGGGGCCCTTTCAGTAGGAGGAGCTGAACCCATATAGCTCATGGGTGCCTTTAGGATGGTTAGAGCTACACAATCCAGGTTGATGTTTTATATCTCATGCTAAGACTTGTTCCCTAACTTGGCATATTATATATGTATATATATGATTGTGTGCATTAGTTTTGAATGGTTTTGGGCTGATTTGATCATTGCATTACTTTATTTTTTCCTGAGTTGCATGCTAGTGATTACCCCACTAACCATCCCTAGATGTTGTATCCCCATATGATACAAGGTTCAAAGATACGTTGGTTTCCTTACCCAGTTATAGGTTATATCTAGATTGTCCATTATCTTTGAAGAGGTGAGCTTCCATTCTATGGAAGGATCTAATTTAATGGTCTTATCTTTAGTTTTGTCTTAGACTATTTTAGTGTGTTCTTTCTTTTGGCTATGGTCAGGTTCATGTCCCAACTTAGGTTGGTGGTTTGTTTCTTAGAGGCTTTTATGGACAAAGTGTTGGTAAATAATGTATATCCTTAGATCCCTCTTATTATTTATTTATCTATCTTGTTATATTTTTAAAACTCATCTATATATTTTTATATATTTAGAACTCATCATGTTATAGTTATACTATGTCCTGGTAGGCTAGGATAATGGGGTGGTCTCTAGTTCTTGGCAAACTTAAGATACACATTATAGCTAGGTCCTGGTTCAGGTTATGACAAGCTTGGTATCAGAGCCTAGGTTCATGGTCATTGGGTGTCCACAAAGATGTGTTAATTAAAGTCTCTTTTATGGGTGTGTAGCATGCCACATTTATAAGGGAACAACAGCAAGGAGTTCAAGAATATTTCCTATCTTGTTTTCTAATTTTATGCTATAGAGTCTAAGGCATTGAAATCTCCTCTAATTCTATTTGTTTGTATTTTATATCATGCTTCCCCAAAGATTTGATGCTCGTGGAAACCCTCTATCTCACCTAAGGACAATATGGATGGAACTCATTCTACTTATAGAGTACAGACACAATCTAAGGTCCCTTCTCGTGATTTCCTATATAAATTTCCACCAATTTCTACTAGTCTTCCTTGGGATTCTTGGGCTAATGATACTAATAACTTAACTCCTCAAGGTGAGGTGTCTAATATTGCATTTCTCTAGTTGATTCAATTGCTTACTCAGTTGGTGGTGTCTAAGTCTCGCTAGTATAAGCGTGTTAGTTTTGTTACCCTCTTTTCTGAGGTTACTAGAGTTTGCAAGTTTATGATGTTGAGCCCTCTAACATTTATAGGATCGATTGTTGAGGAGGATCCTCAAGGTTTTATGGATGAGATAGAAAAGATATTCACTATAATGCATGACACTAACTCGAAAGGTGTGGAATTTTCTACATATTAGTAAAATGGAAGCAGTGGAGAGGGAATGATGCTGAGTCAACTGAGTGTGATGAGTTTTTGAGTGCCTTTCTTGATTGTTTCTTTCCTCAAGATTTGAGAAAGCCTAAAGTTGAGGAGTTTGTAAATTAGAAGTAGGGAAGGATGACTGTGAAAGAGTATGCTTTGAAATTACACCAGCTATCTCCTCATACCCCAAAGATTATATCTAGTATGAGGAAGAAAATATGGAATTTTACTTTAGGTTTATCTCGGGACTTGGTACTAGAGTGTAAGGTTGTAATATCAAATAGTGACATGGACATCTTTAGGATTGTAGTGTATATGTAGCTTATTAAAGATGAAAAGAAAAAACTAATAGAAATAGAATAAAGGTAGAATATGAAGTTTAACTATTTAGAGCATGGTAGTGGCCAGCAGAATAGTAATCGAGATGGTAGGTAGTAGGGCAATGAGAGCACTTAGGAAAACTCAGGTTCATATTTTATGATAGTGCTCCATATTCAAAGCTGTCTGTGATCATTACTTTTAGACTAACAGTGGGTTTAGGGCACAAGGTGCCTAGTCTAAGGCTATTAGAGCTTAGTGAGCCTAATCTTATTCTCCTTGTAGATTCTGTAGATGGATACACTATGGTTATTGTGATGAGCAAAGGAATCTATGTTTCAAATATGTCCAGCATGGTCATACTTAGAGGAACTATCCTTCAACTAATGTTGCTATGGAGCTAATAAGGTTCTGGTTACTACTTCTTCATATCATGTACCAAAGAGTGCTACTTCTAGTACTAGAATTAGTTGTTGTCTTTATTCTCTTGCAACACTTCCGAAATCTGAGGCATCTCCTGATGTCTTTACTGGTATGTTGAAATTTTAATTTCATGATTTATATTATCTGTTAGATTTGAGTTCTGCCTTTTATTATGTGACCCTTTTTATGTTGCTCATTATCATTTTTGTCTCAAGAATATTTTAGAGCCTTTCTATGTGTCTAACCTGGTGGGTGGTTCTGTCATGGCTATAAAAGTCTATAGGGGTTGTGTAGTGTCCATCTTTCATAAGCAGATATTGGAGGTTATGATAGAGTTGGATATGGTGGATTTTTATGTGATCTTAGGGATACATTATCTGTATTCATGATATGCTTTTCTATATTTTAGATAGGTAAGGTTAATTTCTAATTCCCTAATGAACCAGTAATTAAATGGGAGAAAAGTTCCTTAGTTCCTAGAGGAAGGTTCATTTTAGATCTTAGAGACCAGAAGTTAATTTCCAAGGGGTTTCTATATCATCTAGTTCAAGTTAAGTATTTTGGTTATGAAAGTCCTTTTTATAATCTATCCTGATGGTTAACTAATTTCTTAAAGTTTTTCCTAATGATCTTCTTGGTATTCCTCCCGATAGGGAATAGACTTTTGTATTTATCTTCTGCTAGATACCCATCCTATCTCTATTCCTTTATATAAAATGGCTCCAGCTGAGGTGAAAGAACTTAATGCGCAGTTTAAAGATCTTATTAATAAAGGTTTCATTTGTACTAGTGTTTCTCCGTTGGGTGCTCTTGTGCTTTTTGTGCATAAGAAAGATAAGAATCTTTGGATGTGCATAGACTATTGGAAGTTGAATAAGGTAACGGTGAAGAATAAGTATCCTCTTCCTAGGATTGATTATCTCTTTGATCAACTTTAGGGTGCTAGATAATTCTCTAAGTTTAATCTTTGGTCCGGTTATCATCAGTATAAGATTAGGGAGTGGATATATCTAAGACTATTTTTCAAACCTGATATGGTCATTATGAGTTCTTGGTTATGTCATTTGGGTTGGCTAATGCTTCAGTTGTATTTATGGATCTCATAAATTGGGTATTTAGGCTTTTTTAAGATTTATTCAAGATAGTGTTTATTGATGATATCTTGGTATATTCTAATAGTGAATGGGATCATGCCAATGACCTCTGAGTAGTGTTGTAGACTCTTAAAGATCAACAACTGTATGCCATGTTTTAAAAGTGAGAGTTTTGGTTGAATATTATGACCTTTTTCGGTCATGCTATTTCTAGTGACGGTATCAAGGTAGATCTACATAAAGTTGAAGTGGTTAAGAAGTGGCCTAGACCCATGAATCCAACCGATATTTGGAGCTTTATGGTTTTAGTTATGTATTATAGCAGGTTTGGGGAGAGATTTTCTTCTATTACTGCTCTATTAACCAGGTTGACTTAGAAAAAGGTGAAGTTTCTTTGGTCTGATGCTTGTGAAGACAGTTTTAAGAAGTTGACTGCTGTGCCAATTTTAACTCTACACGAGGGTACTGATGGTTTTATTATTTACTGTGACATGTCTCGTGTGGGACTAGGTTGTGTCTTGATTCAACATTGTAAAGTTGTGGCTTATGCTTCTAGGCAGTTGAAGGTCTATGAAAGGAATTATCCAACTCATGATCTAGCCTTGGAATGGTGGTGTTTTTATTGAAGATTTTTCACTATTATCTTTATGGGGTGCATGCTTATATATATTCAGATCATAAGAGCTTGCAGTATGTGTTCACTCAGAATAATTTGAATCTCATGCAAAAAAGATGACTTGAATCACTCAAGGACGATGAAATAACTCTTCATTATCACTTAGGTAAAGCTAAAATGGTTGTTGATGCTCTTAGTAGGTTGTCCATTGGGATCTTACATTATGTGGATAAGGAGAAAAGAGGGTTGTGAAGGATATTAACCAATTGGATAACATGGGAGTTTATCTTTTGGATTCTAAGGATAGAGGTGTGATTGTTCAAGAGGTAATGAAGCCATCTCTTGGTGCAGAGATGAAGGAACAGTAGGTTTTGATTGCTATCTTGATGCAAATTAAGGATGATGTGGGAAAATAGAAGGTTATGGCTTCTGAGATTGGGGGTGATGGTATATTAAGGTACCAAGGTTGATTACCTATTCCAGATATTGAGGGGTTGCGAGAAAGGATTAAGTTAAGGATCATGAGTCGAGATATACAGTTCATCCAGGTTTGAGAAAGATGTATCATAACTTGAAGGAGATATATAAACAGAATAATATGAAGAGAGATATTGCTAACTTAGTAGCTAAGTGTATGGTGTGTCAGCATGAAAAGGTTGAGCACTTGAGGCTTGGTGTCGTATCTCAAGAGATTGAGTTTCCTATGTAGAAATGGGAAATGATCGACATGGATTTTATTACTTGTCTTCCGCGATCTAAGAATCAACATGATTTGATTTGGGTAATTGTGGATAGGATGACTAAGTCTGCACACTTTTTGCCTCTGATAACTACTTACTCTAGAGAGATTATGTTAAATTATTTATTTAGGAGATCGTTAAGTTGCATGGTTCTCCAGTTTCCATCATTTCTGATAGAGGTAAGAAGTTTTCTTCTCAATTTTTCTATTTGTTTTAGAAATGTATGGGCACACGGGTGAACCTTAGCACCCCATTCCACCCTCAGATGGATAGACAAGCGAAGAGGATCATTCAGACTATGGGAATATTCTAAGGGCCTATATCATTGATTTTGGAGGTTGTTGGGTAGATCATTTGCCTCTCATTGAGTTTGCATATAGTCATAGTTATCATTATAGTATTAGGAGGCTCCTTTTGAGGCTCTTTATGGTAGGAAGAGTAAATTTACTATTGGGTGGTTTGAGGTTTGTGAGACTTGATTGTTCGATCAAAAGTTGGTTCACCTTGACATAAAGAAGGGGAAGGTGATCAAGGATAGGTTTAAGACTTCTTAGAATCATCAAAAGTCCTATATAGATGTGAGGAGAAGAGAGTTGAAGTTCAAGGTTGGCAATTGGGTGCTCTTAATTAGATCTTCCATGAAGGGAGTGATGAGGTTTAGGAAGAAGGAAAAGCTCAATCCCCGTTATGTATGTCGGAACTTTATTTTGAGAAGAGTGGGCAATGTTGCTTAAGAATTGGATTTGCCTTGGAGTTTAGGTTCCATTCATTCAATTTTCTAAGTATCGATGTTGAAGAAGTATGTGGGTGATCCTTCTTTGGTTGTGCCTATTGAGAGTGCTACAATTTTGGATTCCTCGTCTTACGAGAAAGTTCCAGTTGAGATTGTTAATAGGCAAGTCCATCACTTAAGGACTAAATATGTAGATTCGATAAAGATCCTTCGGACATGAAGTCCAGATATCTAGCTTGTTCTCTGGTTTGGATAATCATGCTTAAGGTATGCATTTTCCTATTCTTTTTATTTTCTATTTTTGTTCATGGTTTTATGATTTCATTCTTGTCTTACATTCGTGTTAATTGACGCCTTGACTCCTCATTTAAGGACTATTATCTAGGGGGTGGTGGTGGTGTAACACCCCTAATTATTTTCTTTTAAAATGCTACGTTTTAAGCTCACTGCCTAAGCTACGAATGGTACCTCATGAGTTGTAAGTTGTCTTCACGAGTCATAGGGAGGGACTCATGACCGACCTAGTAGACTAGCTAATGTTTCTGTAATGAGTACGACTAGGACCCTATAAACTATAAGGTCTAGTTAGGAGTCGTAGGGTGTGACTCATGACTAAACCAATAAAGGCTGACCTGAGTCACTTTCTGGACAACGAGTCTAGGCAATGACTCGTACCTAGTCATCACGAGTCATGATGAGACCTGTAATGACTGATGACAAATTTCCTACACTTTTAATGGTGGGTTCTTTGGTCATTTCTCTCTTTCCCCAACATAACCCACACCCATAAAATATCTAAAAGGGGTTATTTTCATCACTTAGACTATCATAAACTACTCTATAACTCTCTATTTCTCCAACCAAGAACAACTAGTGTTTTCAAGGGATTGAGCATCTATGGGTTAATTTGTATGGTTTCTTCTCTAAATTCTTAATATTCTCATGCATATAAATCCTCCATACAAACTTGTTTTTTATTCATGTCATGTAGTATTGATATTTATGTGGTTTAAAATGTTGGTTTTGGAACTTGGGTTGAGATTTTTGGATGATTATTGTTTGAATGGTGTTCCCGTGATTTTATATGCATTGTTTATCCTTATTGATGGTTTTAAACTTATTGGGTGCATGGGTATGATAGTATGGATTGGGGGTTGTGCCATTCCCCTAAATTTATGATTTTGGTTTGAAATTGGTTTTGGATACTATGTTGTCCTTAACCCACTTACATAATTTGCTTTTAAATATGAATAATCATATGATTTGGCTTACTACCCTAAACTAATGCACTGCATAAATGATTAAACAAAAAAATTCTTTTTGAAGTCCTTGTTAGGCATGGTTTTTGGTTTTAAATTTGATCCTCAAGGATCGTGGCATTACCATGAGTTTATTTGATAACTAATTGGGGTCATGGCATTCCACCAACTTGAATTAATAAACTAAAGGGGCTCGTGGCATTCCCCAAGTTGGTTGAATTGGAATGCCGTAGTATAAGCATGCAGTCATAAGGTTATGCCGATCCATATGGTGTATGCCTTAATGGATAATTCCTTAGATAAATGGTTGGGTTATGTGAAAATGTTTTAATTGCTCTCAATAGGGGTTATGTAGCTTACTATGAAGATGTGTGTCCCAAGGAGGACTAATAGTGTAAAACACGTTTGCTGGCATGGGGATCTTGATGACTATGTGCACAATTCACACTATTGATATATGCATGCATCTTGGATTGATGTGAGCTTGGGGCATTCCCTGGTATTCTTTGGATATCATGTTCATGCGGCTAAAACGCACTGGAGCCTTTTCAGCAGCTGGAGTTGAACCCATATATCCCGTGGTTGCCTTTAGGATGGTTAGAGCTAAACAGTCTAGGCTAATATTTTAAATCTCATACTTAGCCTTGTACCCTATCATGGTATATTATATATATATATATATATATACATATGTGTATATATATGTATATATATACATATATATATGTATGTATGCATACGATTGTGTGCATTGGTTTTGAATTGGTTTGGACAGACTTGATCATGGCATTACTTTATCCCTTTCCTGAGTTACATGGTAGTGCTGACCCTACTAATCATCCCATTACTTTATCCCTTTCCTGAGTTACATGGTAGCGCTCAACCTACTAATCATCCCTGGATGTTGTATCCCCACGCGATGCAGGGTCCAAAGGCACTTTTATTTCCTTGTGCAGTTGTAGGTGAATTCTAGATTATTTGTGAGCTAGCTTTGAAATGGTGAGCTTCCATTCTCCGGAAGGCCCTCATTTCATGGTCTTATCTTAACTTATGTCTTAGACTTGTTTGGTGGGTTCTTTTGTTTGGCTATGGTAAGAGGCACCCCGAATTAGGTTGATGGTTGGTTTCTTAGAGGCGTTTGTGGATAAAGTGTGGGTGGATTATGTTGTGGATTATTAGATCCCTCTTTTTATTTATTTATCTATCATTTATATGTTTGAAACTCATCTCTTTCTTGTTATATGTTTAGAATACATCTCTATCTCATTATATGTTCGGAACTCATCCGTTGCTTGTTATATTATATCCTTGTTTGCAAAGGTAATGGGGATGGCCTCCATTCCTAAGTGGACTTGAGATTACCCATCATAACTAGGCCCTGGTTTGGGTCGTGACACCTTATTTCACCCATTTTATTCTTTTTTCTTTTCTTTTTTCTTTTTCTACTTTTCCTATTGCACCCAACCCTACTTTCATTTTCTCTTATTTACCATTATTCATACCCCTTTCACATTACGCCCCCTATGATAGCCACCCTTAACTTAAGCAATTTGCCTGAGTTGAGTTGCACAATGTCTAAAGAGGACCAGTGCCAAAATAGGTTCACTGTAACAAAAATGGGAAGGTGAAAGGTGTAACCAGAAAATTAGTCTATACAAGCTCAAAATAGGGATCAAGGGATACTTATTCCCATTTAGAAGATCATTTAGGCCAAAATTGGACTAATATCAACAACGACCTATGATCTTTTCCTAGCCATCCTACAACCTATGCAAGACTCACTGGGTATGTTCTGGATTTAGAACATAAAGGGAACAAAGTAGTATCTCATACACGCATGGCACAGTGTTGCATCACATGCTACTACCTATCTAGTTCATTCAATTGTTAGCTGTGATATCATGTCCCTAATTCTAATTCCATAATGAGATTCACATTGTTCACACATATATACACATCATATAGTTTAAAAGTAAATTTTTCGGAGGGGTATAATTTTTCTAAAAAATCAAAACAAATTACATCAACTGCCTTTGAGAATCATTTTTCTCCTAGTTACCATAAAAACACAACACAATACGAAAAAAACACAATATAGCATAATTTTTTCCCTAGACATGGTTGTTCTTAAATCATACCGCGACTGACATGAAAAAGATGCACGGCAGTAAAAACCCGTGATGGCTGTGGTGTACCCTACCCTTAATGAAAAGACTATGCATATTGTCCTAAGTGCGTGAAAATAATATAAATCAAGGGAATGAGGACATACCTGGGACGCACTAGGTGTCCTGATGCAAAAATAATAAGATACCTCAGGTTTTCTCCCAAGCAGCACCTGATTTATTATCAAGGCATGAGCCAGTTGCCTTGGATACTCAAACTTCGCCAATGGCCATGTTAACACATACTTTTACTTTATCAAGGTTTCCCATGTTCTGCCTTACCCGTTGCTCATTCACCTTGAATAGGGCTTCACCATCACGCTTTAGCTCTACAACACCATATGGGAATACCCAAACCATGGTTAATGGTCAATACCACCTAGTCTTTAACTTGCTAGAGAAAAAACAAAGTCTTTAATTACACAACTAGACCAAATCACTGAGCTCAAACACCCTTTTCTCAATTTTCTTGTCATGATACAACTTCATTCTTTCTTTTTATATGGTTGGAAACTCATAATAACAAAGTTGAAATTCATCCAACTCATTCAACTTGCTCAACCTTAATGTAGCTACATCATGAAACTCTAAATTGGTCATTTTCAATGCGCATAATTCCTTATGCTTAAGTTAAACAAGCAAGTAAAATGACTTTTCGTACACAAGCTGATATTAGGAGGCACCTAATGGGGTCTTAAAAGCTATCTGGTAGGCCTACAAAGTATCCTCTAGATTCTTTTCCCAATTAGTCTTATTGGCATTCACAGTCGTTTCCAATACGTACTTGTTCTTTATATTCGAGACCTCGACCTACTTGATTGTCTGAGGATGAAAAGGTGTTGTCACCTTAAGTTTTAGACCATATTTCTTAAGTAGGGCCTTAAAAAGACGATTGTAAAAGTGAGAGCCACCATCACTAATAATCGCAGGCAGAGTGATAAACAGAGAAAATATGTCCTTTTCAATAACACAGTGACAACCTTTATTTCTGGGAAGCATAACCACTTTAACCTATTTTTATACTTACCGATTGACACTGGGATGTACTTCATCTCAAAGGAGCTCACAAACAGACCTATGAAACCAATCACCTATTCAATAAAAACTCCAACTCTAAGATAGGTGTCTAGGGAGTTCATGTTTTTATGAAATATTTCCTTCATGCTGACACTGGTCACAATCTTGGGAATAATCATGAACATCCCTTAAAGATAGTTGGCCAGTAATACCCAAACTACAAAATCTCTCACTTCATGCATAAAGTGATTTCTCTTAAAGATAGTTGGCCAGTAATACCCAAACTACAAAATCTCTCACTTCATGCATAAAGTGATTTCTCTACTGGAATGAAAAATCATTTAAAAAAAGATCACTTACAAAAAAATTAGTAAAATCAGCAAACCAGATGATTAAGTATTGAGATACTACCAAGACCCGTTCATCTGGAAAAGTATTATCTATGTTAAGCTCATCCCCTAATTTCTACATTGTCTCCTCCTCAAGGAGAGACAAGTGATCAGCAACCTGGTTCTTTATGCCCTTTTGGTCTTTCACTTTAAGGTCAAATTCTAGCAATAAGATGACCCAATGTATCAACCTTAGTTTTGCATATTTCTTCGATATTAGGTACCTTAAAGTTGCATGATCTTTGTGAACAATGAATTTGGTCCCTATCAAATAGGACTGAAACTTCCCAAAGGCAAAAGCCACCGCAAGTAACTCTTGCTCAGTGACTGTATAGTTTTTTTGTGTGGGGTTTAATGGCTTGCTATCATAATAAATTGGATGAAGGATGTTCTTTCATGTCTTTTTCCTAGGACAACACCCAAGGCTACTCCACTAGCATCGCACATAACCTCAGACATTAACGACTAATCAGGGGACACAATGATTGTAACCAAGATCAATTGCTCCTTAAGGCACTCAAAGGCCTTGCGACATGTATCATAAAATACAAATTTCACCTCTTTCGATAAAATCTTGCATAATGGATTAGAAATTTTAGTTAAGTCCTTGATAAACCGCCTATAAAAGATAGCATGACTCAAATATCTTGAGATACCTTTAATTGAGACTAGAAGAGATAATTTTTCAATCAACTCTATCTTTTCTCCATCTACCTCAATACCCTATTTTATGGTTTTATGGCTAAGAATAATAACTTCTTTCACCATAAAATGATATTTCTCTCAATTTAACACCAGATTACACTTCTTACATTTTGTAGTGCACTAGCCTAATGGGCCAAAAAATAATAAAAAGAGTCCCCAATGATCTAAAAGTCATCCATGAATAACTCCATTATGTCCTTTATCATGTCATAGAATATAGAAATCATGCACAACTGAAAGGTAGCAGGAGCATTGAATAATCCAAATGGCTTTCTCTGGAATGCAAAAGTCCTATAAGGGCTAGTAAAAGTCATATTTTCCCAATCCTTGGGAGTAATAGTAAGTTGATTGTATCTCGAGTAACCGTCAATAAAATAATACCAACCCCTACCTGCTAGTCTATCGAGCACCTAATCTATGAACGACAAAGGAAAATAGTCCGTTTGGGTCCAAGTATGTAGCTTTCTATAATCTATGCAAACTCTCAAGCCAGTAATTAGTGGCATGGGCACTCATTTATTTTTCTTATTAGGAATGATTGTAATCCCACCCTTCTTTGGTACACATTGAATTGGGATAACCACTTGCTATCCATAATGGAGTAAACTGCTCCAGCTTATATCCACTTGATAATTTCCTTCTTCATAGCCTCCTACATAGGAGAATTCAATCCTACTGATGCTCAATGTTAGAAATACAATTCGATTCAAGTTGTATCTTATGAGTGTAAATATCGGGTGGAATCCCCAAAATGGCTGGAATGGTCCATCCAATAGCCCTCTTGAATCTCTACAACACTTATATTAATGTTTCAACCTGTGCTCTACTAAATTTATAGCAATAATAACTGGTAAGTTATTGTCAATCCCCAGAATAAATAATGTAAGTTATATAAGTGGGCCTTCAATTCTAAAATTGGTGGCTCCTCAATAGATGGTCAAGCAGGAGGGGTGGTTCTATTCTCCAAATAAAGATCTAGCTTTTTTAGAGTATAATTGTAATAACTTCTACCATGCAATGTGTTAACCATATATTCATATTCATCGATGCCATTGCTATCAAAATTAATAATGTTCGTTGCTAGTGCCTCAACCCCATACCTATCTTTGATAGGCCCAGTCTCTACATCATTATAAATAATCTCAATTATGAACACCACTCTCATATTATTTGGTTTCCTCATAGATTGGCATACATTAAAAGTGACTTACTCATTATCTGATCTAAACTTTGCCTGTCCTATCTCCATGTTGATCAAGGTTCAACCTGTAGCTGGGAAAGGCCTTCCCAAAATAATAGGAACTTCAAAGTCCACCTCACATTCCAAGATCACAAAGTTAGTAGAAAATATGAAGGATGCAATCTTCACCAATACATCACATAAAATACCAACTGGTTTCTTGGTAGTTCGATCAGCCATTAATAGCCTCATGTGTATAGGTTTGGGTGCTCCCAACCCCAACTCATTGTAAACTACCAATGACATGAGATTGATATTGTCTCTTAAATAACATAAATCCTGAGAAAAGTTAAAAGATTCAATAGTGCATTAAATAGTGAATGCTCCAGGGTCCTATTTTTTCTCCACTAACGATCGGGAAGCCATAATGCTACAATGGTGCACATTATTGGTGGGCTCAAAGCTCATAGTCTGATTCTTTGTGACCAAGTCCTTCAAAAACATCACATAGCTAGGCATCTTCTATGAAACCTTTACAAGAGGAATATTAATAGACAATTCCATTAACATTGCTGGAAACTTCTGATATTTCCCTTTCTCTTTCTTCTTTCTCAACCTTTGAGGATTGGGTAGTGAGGTCATGGAATTATTTGCACAACTAGCTCATCCACCTTTCTTTTACCTTTATCCTTCTTGGAACTGTGTTCAATAATTGTCGACTTTTCTTACTCTACTTTAAGTGTCTCATAAACCTCAACACTATCATTTCTTGGCTCATCAGCCACATGCATAGAGGGGTCGAAAGTCGCCTTACCACTCCAAATAGTGATGGCTTGACAGTGGCTATTATTCATGGTATTCTACATTGTGTTTCTCAGAAGGATGCCCGATGCAGACATTTGTCCAAATTGTTTCTATAATTTCTTTATCACAGTAGCATGGGACTCTACCTTTTGGGTCAATCCTGAAATGTCTGCCTTAATATCCTTAATTAATTTTCCTAACTTTTCTGACCCTTTTTTAGTTTGGAAAACGTAGCCTTCATCCTCGACTCAGTGTCATGGCTGCCTAGTAGAACATATACACCACCAATCTCTTTGTAATTATCCTTGCATCTCTAGTCACCATCTCGCTCTGTTCTCCTATCTTTGTACTTATATCCATAGTAGTTTTGACCATAGTTCCCTTGATCCTTGTATTTAAAACCTTCCAATATTTGTCTAGATACTTTGCCTCTTCTTTAAAATTAGACTCATATGATCTAGAGAAATTAACTTGTAAGACACTTCATTTACCTTGTTTCATTTCATCATTGCGAACTGCTTGGTAAACAACCCAACCTCTATCATTAATTGAAGAACCTCTTGTGCCACAATGTCATCAACAAATTTGTGTTCACTGGGAGCACCAATAGAATAAGGTCAGTGCCACTCTCAGCCTCTTGAGTATGCCACCCTCGGTTGGTGAGAGAGATCTTATATAATATGTATGATGATACCTCCCAATGCATATGCATGAATGCTCCACCAGTAATAGTATTTACCATATATTTTTAACTCGTTTTAAGGCTCGATAGAAAAACTCAAGCAAGTTTCTTCCTAAAATTCTATGATTCAGCACCATCATCAACTTCTTTTTAAACCAAAACTATGCCTCATACATCGACTAAGAGTTCAGCTACCTAAAATTATATATCTCATCCTTCAACTATAACATTCTATAAGGGGAAAATGATCTAAATATTGCCTCCATAACTCATTCCAAGTAGTCTTTGATCCTTGAGAATGTTTCCCTAACCATATTATAGCTTCATCGATTAGAGAGAAAGGGAACAACCTGAGTCTGAGAGCTTCCTGATCTACCTTCAGTATAGTGTATGTTGAGAAAATCCTAAAAAAATTAAAAAGGTACATGTTTGCATCATGAGTAGCCAAGATCGCAAACACACCCTTTAGGTTTTACAACTGGATCGTAGCACTAGTGGTATCAAACTTCATATTCGATGGCAGTGTAGGAGGAATGATAGCTCCTGTCTTGGTAGGGTAGATGTATCCTAATTCCTTCTCTGGTTCTTCTTACAGAGGTAAGTACTTATAGGCTAGGATTACTTAAGCTCTACCCCTTCTATCTCTCTCATAATTTCTGTCAAGGTTTGCTCGAATACCTACTCCATGTCTTTGTCTCAAAAAGTCTACCTTTTGAGCTATACAGTAAGCCTCTATAGCCCTTATCATATTGGCTTCCAATAGTAACCTATCTATAGTTTGATTTGCAGTTTCTTGAGCAACACTATGCGGAGAGAGAGGCATAATATTTGGGTTGTCCTTAACCCCTTCAAGATTACCTTCTCATACGTGTTCTGACTCCAATGATTTGGCTGATGGATTCTCTCAAGTTTAGGATCAATTGGGAGGAATAGATTTTCTCTACTCCTTATGTTTGGCATACGCCGTATAAACCTAACAAACAGTTGAAAACAAAAACCCAAATACTTTAACAACTTTAATAAATAAGTCATAACTATATTCCCTAGCAACGATGTCAAAAGTTTGATAAATACCTAAACTATACATCTTCTTAAGAGGATAAAGTGGTAACTATCAAAATATAGAAACCCCGCTAGGTTGGGTCGAACCCATAGAGAATACGTGGAGTTATCTCATAAACTTGATAAAATCATAGATCAGTGCAGAAAATAAATAGAGGGATTTTTCTTTGCAAAATAAAATGTAACAAAAATCAAATATTTGTGGTTGTAAACAATTTGAAACAAACACTAGTTGAAACACCCTGGTTTTTGGAACCTTAGAAAATTTCTTAGATTGTAACGACCCGAGACTACCCCCTAGTCGTCACATGGTGTTTCAAACTACAATATTCCCAAGCTAACCCATGAACTGGCATACTATTGAGCAACTGATTTATAATGTAGAAAATAACTAAGTTTACTATGCAGAAACATAATCATGGCATAATCTTAATAGTTACAATACCGATATGGTTTATAATCTGATTAAAACTGAGTAAAGAATTGAAATTCCATAACTGACTCTGACTGACATCTATGAAGCCTCTACTATACTAACTATAGATAGTTGCGACATGCCTCCAACTACCACTAATCAATACATATGAAAAATAAATGAACTGTGCATGAACCAAAACTATCTAAAATTCCTGAAGTAGTAGAAGTCATCACTTGCTGGCTAGAATCTGCAACTATCTAATCATGATGTGCAGGATACAAATAGTACCTACATTATGAAATAATGTATCAACACAGACGTATGTATGGATCAGTACTTCTAGAATGTACTGCGTAAGCAGGGGTAAATACAACAAGTTAAATTAATTTCACACATAATCTTAAAACATGCATGACTAAGTGTAAGTAGACTCACCAAGAGACTGAAATAAACTGAAAGTTGAAAACATCTTAAAACATAAGAAACAAACATAATTTTATAAGATGGTGAATCATTATATTTAGTTTCTTAAAACTGTATACTTTTGTAGAATAAGTTAAACTGAAACTAGGATATGATTAAACATAGATAATGAATAAATACTGGGTCTGAAATTATGTGATGGAGACTGACATAAATCAATGATCTGAATATTCAATCACAGTGAGCACGGATGCATAAATATACTAACTTATCTGATTAACTGAATGACTGATAGCTGGATACTGGTCATGTATGACTGAACTATACTTAGTCTGAATAGACGGACTAAAACTGTAGATCACTATGAATATGAGGTAAGGACTGACTGAGCTTCATGAGATAACAGAGCATGAGTGCATGAAAACTATAATATCTAAGAATGTAAGACTAAGTGTATATCTATTATGGTACTGAGATAATATGTAATCTAAAAGACTGAAAACTATTAACTGAATATTTTAAACTCTGTACATTAGACAAGAAAACCAGAACTTAAGACATGCTAAATAATGTATTAAGACTGTGGGAGGTATCATCGAACCAACATGCCCCAAATCTTAGTTGATCAAGTTCCAACCTATAACCTTAGTTGGAAGGGTGTCAGTACCCTGCTGATTACTAACACTGGCTATGTAGATCCACTAAACTAGTGTCCCGAAGGACTAATGAGTAACCCTATAATGGAAGGAAACTCATGAGGTATGGGTCAACCTAAACTAGCAGGAAGACCGCTTAAACCTACGCTGGATCCATAGTTCTGTAACTCAAGGATTGCTACTAATGGTCAAGCCCTATGCTACCAGGAATGGCCCCATCCCTGGGTTTTCTCGATGCTAGATCCTACTCCCAACTGAATTGAATCAGATTAATGGACTGTACTAAGCTTGACTGAACTGATAGTTAACTATATTAACTGACTGAATGATCTTGCTCATGGTATAAATTCGCTCCATAGATTCTAGAAAATAAGAAAAAAGTTAAATTTTGGCTATTCATAACCACCAGGACTCTATAACAATAACAACAAGAACATACTAAGGCTTTGAGGACATGATAAATAGCCATTATTTAAAGAAACCCATCACTTGGGCATTTCATCAACCACTTCCAATTTATTGTTTAAGCTAAGCATGGGGATAGTTTTAGACATGTAGCAATAGCAAAAATTAAATATTAAAAAACTCTAATTAAGGCTTTAACATAGGACAATTTATCAAACTCATGAGGACCATAAAATTGAGCATGGGATAAGCAAGCATGCGAAAATATCATGGTTGCATGAATCAATTCACAACTTCGGCATTTGATATGAAGATCGTAACATTTAAAATATGCATTGGCTCATTCCACTTAAAACACATATACTCATAACCTGAAATTAAATACTTGGGGATTATGAGTTAAACATGGTAGTAGTTAGACCATGAAAATAACATAACATTTAATATTAGAAATATGGGTTAAGGCTTTAGCATGTGAAAATCATCATTAGAGCATATCAAAGAAATTTTAACGAAAACCATTTGTAAATATGACGCATAATTGAAATAATGAAATTTCATGGATATAATTCATATTAACATGTAAATATCATAGCATTGAACTTGAAAATTAGCTTTTGGGCTCCATGGGTGAAAGGGAACCCATAGATGAACTCCCATATACCTTAATAGATGAATTGAAATTGACAGTTTGACTTAAAAGCCTTGGGAATGTTATTGAAAACTTTTTCTTGAACTTCTTGGATGAAGACCTTAATTTATTGATTGTATTAAAGAAACTTTGATGCAGTTCTTGGTGTTCTTGAGGGGGATAGGGTTTTCTTGGATAGAAAAAGATGAGTAATCATGTATCTAATGCTTTTGGGGGCTGAAATTAACTGTTATGGGCGGATTTGGGTGAGGGGAAGTAACCAAAGTGCCACTAGACCCCTTAGGAAGTAAAATAGCATGTCAAATAGTTTCTTAATTGGATTTCCATCGCATCGATGACCGACGCATTGCGTCCCAGTCACATTGTCTTACTGCCTCTCCCAAAAATACCCTAACTTTTTGCTTGGGTATCAGTTTAAGGTAAAATTAGTATCTTTGGAAATATAATTCAATTATCTACAATTTGGTGGGTCTTGATCTACAAAATTCTATGAATATCAAAAGTTATACATACTTAAAGTAGACCTTTGTAGAATTGAATACCAAATTTTGGACAAATCAAATGATCTTAGCTCAACTTTGTTCTAAGTCATTCTTATGAACATTTTTCAGCTCGAAAGCATATCAAACATGAGTATAAAGATCATGAAACTTATATTCATATGTGAATCATTTAGATTATAGCTTAGACATGTAGGAACACAGTTCAAAGACTAGCCTAAAATTATGGGATCTTACATTATATCACCTATGGGAACATTCGTCCTCGAATAAGACTGGTTAGAATAAGAGTACTGTACAATGATAATTGAGATCATATTCTTCACATGACTGACTTGGAGCATGATTGTATAACTAATTCAAAAACATGATACATGAATTGAAATCATGAACTAAATTGATTTCTTGAATACATGCTATGACATGAGAATGATTATAAGGCTGAGATAAACAAGACAGAGTCATCTTATGAGTAACTATTATATAAAAATAGAACTTGTTTTGGAAGAAAAGATGAAAGGTTCAGGGCATAAATAGTTGGGGTATTTAATACATCTCCCCCTTGGGATATTTCTTCCCCCGAATGATACTAACTTGGTTTAAATACTAAGGAAAGACTGTTATGATACACGAAAAACTTACAGACTAAATTATGATTTCATATCTTGGATCTAAAACTGATGCATGATGTATGAACTGAGCTGAATTCACAAATTAAATAGACACAAATGAATTACCTCTTGGAATAGCCATATTTATGAGAATTTTGAATATTATAACTAGACGGGATGATGAAAAGCCATAGAAACTCATCTGTCTGACTTTTGACTGGATTACTGGCTATACGAACTAAATTTTACAAAAAGCTTATACTCAGCTATACATTCCACTTATACACCAATATGAAATTCAATCCTATCTTCATAACTGCATATGAACTTGTAGGCAAACAACCATAAAAACATCTTTCTCATATTCTCTAAACCTCTATCTTTAAAACTTTCATGCACTAGCCCAAGAAAACACACATAGAATTTCAACTAATCATGACATAAGGATAGGTCACTGAAAGTTAGAACATGAAGGCCTAAAACATGAAAGGATACTATGTATAACCTTGTCACTTAACTAAGGACTGAGGAATTGAGTATCAGCATAATGGATTCATAAAAGAGGTGTAAACTAAGGACATACATGACATAATCTGAATTTCACTAATCATTAGAAGTGTAGAATGAGCACCTAGAAATGAACATACTGTAAGGCATGGGTACATGAGTCGTGAACGGCATGAACTGAGTTTGGAGTTCATAATTTCATGGAACATGATTCGTACTACTGAGTGGATTATCAATCATCATACTAGGAACTAGAAGTGGTCATGATTCTCTATGATGTGCATGAACATGAACTATGATGATGGAGCTGACATATAAGACATGATTAGATATCGTGATGACTGAAAAACTTTGCACTAAGATAAAAATAGGTTGGGAATCATCCTCCCTTACTACTTTTCTACATATACTAGAACTACTACTAGAATCTTAGATCTTGACTTGGTTACTTGTTCTATAATCTCCCCATTAGCTTAAATTCATCATTCTAAGTCTGCGAGACCCTTTTATAATAACTGTAAACTGAACTGCCACCACTTTACTCTATAGTCTGGGGTAGTACACCTAAATACTAAACTCCCATAGAATATTCTACCCTTAACTTTTTTTAGGTTCTGGAATCATCATTGCATACTTAAACTCTTCTGAACACATACTTGCCTCAGTAAACACATCATCTGCTTCTGTTTCTTCATAGACTACTAATATCACATCTCTTAACTCACATCCACACCATCATACTTAATTTTGAATCAACCAGCTTAAATTCTTGCATACTCTATTTTAAGCTTGCTGATTTACCCTTCACATAAATAGCCCATTGTATACATAATCTATTCAATCTGGATAACGGTATCCCAACTCTACTACTGCTAAACTTTTAGGTTCATACTTCTAACTCCAGATCACATAACGCCATAGAATTCTGACAAGGGATCTAAAAGAACATCTAACCTTGGATTAGTGTACGAGTTTTAATAGTCATGAATAAAATATTTAAAACTTTGGAACATGATGAAACTGATAGGATACTTTTGAGCCTGTGTGTAATCCTACAACTATCAATGGGGACTATCTAAGAGAATTCTATCTGTAGAAATTTGAGCTTCCCTATTTCTGCTACCTTGAAAGTAAGGTAGAATTGACATGCGTGGAGCATGAAAAGAATCTACATCAATTTCTTAAAGAATCTTTCTATAGCATCATTTGTGTGATTAAAGAAGGGAAATATTTCCTAAATGCCCTGTAGCCTCTCGAAGAAAAGTACAGATATCTTCATACCAATTTGCAAGACTCTACTAGACACGGCTTCATAGACACCCAAGGACACTTGAACCTTGTGCTCTGATACCATTTTGTAATGATCCGAGACTACCCCTTAGTTGTCACACATTGCTTGGAACCATAAGTGATCCAAAGCTAACCTATAAACTAGCATACTATTGAGCAACTATTTTATAAAGTATAAAATAACTGAGTTTACTGTGAGAAAATAGAATCATGGCATAATCCAAATTGTTACATTACTGATAAGGTTTATAATCTGATTAAAACTGATAAAAGAATGGAAATTACATAACTAACACTGACTAAAATCTATGACGCCTCTACGTATTGACTATAGATAGTTGGGACATGTCTCTAACTACCATAAATCAATACATATAAAAATAAATGAACTTTACTTAAACCAAAACTATGGAGTTCCCAAAGTAGGAGAACTTATGACCTGCTAGCTGGAATATGCAACTATCTGATTGTGATATGCATGCTACAAATAGTACCATCTTTATGAAACAATGTAGCTACGCAAATATATATATGGATCAGTACTTTTAGAATGTACTGAATAAGCGGGCGTGAATGCAACAAGTAAAACTAGTTCACACATAATCTTATAACATGCATGACTAAGTGTAAGTAGACTCACCAAAGAGACTGAAATAAATTGAAAACTAAAAAATAGCTTAAAATATAAGTAACAAACATGATCTGATAAAATAGTAGATCACTATACTTAGTTTCTTACAACTCTATACTTTTGTAGAATAAGCTGAACTAAAATTGGGATACGATAAACATGGATATTGTATGAATACTGGGTTTGAAACTACGTGATGGAGACTAACATAAATTATGGATCTTAATATACAATCACACTGGGCACAAATGCATAAATATACTAACTTATCTGATTTACTAAATGACTGATAGATGAATACTATCATGTAAGACTGAACTGTACTTAGTCTGAATAACTAGAATGAAACTATATAGTACTATACATATAAGGTAAGGACTGACTGAGCAATATGAGATAATTGAGCATAAATGCATGAAAACTGTAATATCTAAGAATGCAAGAGTAAGTGTACATATATTATGGTGCTGAGATAATCTATAATCTGAAAGGCTGAAGACTATTAAACTAAATATCTAAAATTCAGTACACTTACTCAAGCAATCCTGAAATTAAGAGACATTAAATAGTGTACTGAGATGTGGGAGGTATTATCTAAACAACATACCCCAAATTTAAGCTGATGGGATCTAACCAGTAACCCTAGTTGTAAGGGTGTCAATATCGTTCCCTAGGTACTAACACTGGCTGTGTGGATCCACTAAACTGGTAACCTGAAGGACTAAAGTAACCTTATACTGGTAGGAAACTCATGAGGTATGCTTCAATGGTAAATTGGTAGGAATACTACTCAAACCTATGCTAGCTACATAGTTTTATAACTGAGGATTGCTACTAAGGGTCAAACCCTATGCTGGCAGGAATGCTCCCATCCCTGGATTCTCTCGATGCTAAATCCTACTCCTAACTAAACTAACTCAGATTACTAGGCTGTACTAAGCTTAACTGAACTGACAATTGACTATATTAACTGACTGAATATTCTTGTTCATGGTATAACTAAATTCATTCTATAGATTCTAGAAAACTAGATAATGGCAGACTCAATAACAGTAATAATAAAACCATACTAAGGCTTTAAGGATATGATAAATAGTAATTATTTAAAGAAAACAACCACTTGGGCATTTTATCAAACACTTCAAATTCATGGTTTAAGCTAATCTTGGAGATAGTTTTAGACATCTAGCAATAACATGAATTAAATATTAAAAATTGCCAATTAAGGCTTTGACACGAGACAATTCATCAAACACATGGGGACAAGAAACCTGTGGATGGAAATGAGCAAGCATGCAAAAATATCATGGTTACATGAATTAATTCACAACTTTGGGATTTGACATGAATATCATAACATTCAAAATATGTATTGGCTCATTCCACTTGAAAACACATATACTCATAACTTGAAATCAAATACATGGGGATCATGAGTTAACCATTGGAGTAGTTAGATCATGAAAATCACATAACTTTCAACATTAGAAACATGGGTTAAGGCTCTAGTATATGAAAATCATCATTCGAACATATCAAGGCAATTTGAACAAAAACCATTTGTAAACATGATACATAATTGAAATTCATGAAATTTCATGGATATAGTTCATATTAACATGTAAAAATCATAACTTTGAACTTGAAAATGAGATTTTGGGCTCCATGGCCAAAAGAAACACATGGATGAACTCTCACATACTTAATAGATGATTTGAAATTAAAAGCTTAACTTATAAGACTTAAGAATGTTATTGAAAGCTTTTTCTTGAACTTCTTGGATTAGGACCCTTAATTTTTTAATTGTATTAAAAATCAATGATGAATTTCTTGGTTTTCTTGAGGGGGATAGGGTATTATTGGAGAGAAAAAGATGAGTAATTATGTATCTAATGCTTTTGGGGGTTGGAATTAAGTGTTATAGGAGGATTTGGGTGAGGGGAATGCCAAAGTTAACCTATACTCTTTTTTGAACTGAAATAGCATGTGAAACAATTCTATTATGTGGTTTCAATCGCATTGCATCACATCGATGCCAGACGTATTGTATCCCAATCACATTAGCTTTCTGCCTTTTACAAAAAATGCTATAACTTTTTGCTCAGGTATAGAATTAAGGAGACATTGGTATCTTTGGAAAGCTAATTCAATTATCTATAATTTGGTGGGTCTTGAGATACAAAATTCTATGTTTATCAAAAGTTATTCATGTTTAAAGTAAACCCTTGCAGAATCGATTATCAAATTTTTGACGAATCAAATGATCTTAGCCCCAATTTGTTCTAAGTCATTCTTATAAGCATTTTGCACTTAAAAAGCACATAAAATATAAGGATAAAGATCATGAAACTGATATTCATATGGGAATAATTTGGATTATTGCTTAGACATGTAGGAACATCGTTCAAAGACTAGCACAAAAATGCGGGGTCTTACATGGATTACTGTTTTTTGGTCAAGATACGACTAAGGGGTACAAGTCATATAAAGGGGTACTATTGGTAAGGCTTGGACATATGTTAACCAGTATTGGGTGGTGGGTTGGATTGGTTTTTGGAATATGTACAACTTGGTAGGTATGAGTTGTATGGTTGGATACAGATCATATGATTTGGATTTTTTCTTTACTTAATCTGAGATGTAGTAACATAACATAGATCTCAGTATGAGTGGCTCACTATGAGCCATAAAATATGTTATTAAGTCATACCATTGACTCGTATGGTAAAAAGTGATCAAACCTTCTTTGATTTTATTTTGCTAGAGATATAGTTTAGGGGTACTGATTATAGCTTGGGTATAACTTGAGGTTGGGTAAGCATATATTGTATGGTGTTGTGTCCAAGGGGAAGGCCTTATGTATGAGTGGTGGGTACTATTCATATTGGAGGGTACGACTTGTATGGGTGAGTCGTACCATCTGATGGGAATTTTAAGTAGTTTTAGTTAGGGGTAATCTGGACATTTTCCTACTTAACCTATTAAGCCCACACTACTTATAACTCTATTGGGACGTCATATACCCTATTATTGTAAACTTAAACACTTATAAACAATCTTTAATTCTCTCTAAGTCTCTTGGGTAAAGAAAGACAAGGGTTTTATCTAGAGGAGCAATTTTAGGTATTGTTTAGGAGTTTTCTTTCCATCATATTCATAATCCTCATACTCCTCCCTCATTGTTAGTTTCAATAAAAGGAATGATTTATACAATCTTTTTATGGCATGATAATTGTATGGTTTTGGGGTTTCAAAATATATGTTAGGGTTTATGTATTAAATGCTTCGTTCTGGTTTTCTCATGTTCTAATTGTGTTTTTACATAATTTAATGGTGGTTTGGATAATTTGTTACATGGGAATGGTTAATTTGCAATTGGAATTGGTTTTAGAAACACTATGCCCCCAATTTGTTTGATGAAATGCCTATGATAATGCATTTACTATACTATTGGACTTTTAATGGAACTATTGCATGATATTATTTGGTAATAGAACCCTAAATGATATAAATGGTTTAAAATGGTTAAGTAAGGTTTGGTGGTAATAGTTATCGTTAATTAAACTTCTTTGTGGGGTACAAGAGAACCCCTCAAGTATACATGATAAATAACAACATATGGGGTAAATGGGATTCTTTCAAGAAATCATCATAATGGAACACTTATGGGATACATGGGATTCCCCAAAGTTAACTTGAAAATGTAATCTGTGGGTGAATGGGAATCCTTTAACATAGAAAGGTTGGCTAAGGATATTTCTTGAAATCTATAGTCAGTATGAAGATACCACTACTCATAGACTTGGTTAATAATAATGGAATAAAAGTTTAGTTAGATGGTAATGGTTTTAATTGGGCAACAATGGAAGGGTGTAATAGCTGACAGTAAAGTTACGAGTCTAATGGACGGATACTAGAAACTCATATTTGCTGATATGAAGGTTGTTCATAGTGACAATATATGATACTATAATGTCCATGATAATCCTCTAAGTGCATTGTACGTATGTATCATTGAGGGCGAAGGGTACTTAGGAATCCCCTATTCTTATGGCATCTCTGGTTCATATGGATACACGCATCAAGTCCTGTTTAGGGGGTTACACTAGACACATATAACCCGTGGATGGTTCTAGGACGGTTAAGCTGTACATACCCAGGTTAAAGGTTTAAAGTCATGCTAAACCCGGTTCCCTGTCCTAATATGGTTATATATATGTATATTTATGGTTTATATACATATTGGTGGTTTACTTGGTTTTACTGGATATCAATATTTTATCATTATCTTAATTTTAGCTAGAATTCACCCATTAAACCTACTTCGGGTGGCTGTATCCCTATGCGATACAGGAACTAGCCATTCTACTTATCCTGCTTAGTGATCAAATTTGGGATCAACTATTGGTTTGAAGTGGGGTGCTTTCATATTCTGTAAGGCTCTATTTCATATCATGGATATCTTTACATACTTTTTTTTATTTATAGATATTGGTTTTTACTATGTTTGGGGGCATGTCCCAATTGAATATTGTTTTTCTTTTGGTTAGAGGCTTTGTGGAACTACTATAGGTTTGATGAGCGGTATCGATATTAGTGTCAGCCTTAGTATTAAATTGGTATTGGGGATGATACCTTTCAACTGAATTTAGGATTGTTCCATTCTCTTTTATTTTTTATTATATAATTACAACGGAACTTATATGGTTATGGTTTTGGATTATGGTTTGGTTTGGTATTGGTTATTGGTGGGTATCGAATAGTTGGTCTTGCTTGGGTGGTCATAGTCATAGACCTATCCCAGAGCTTTGGGATACACAATAACACTATCTTATTATATGTTTGAAATTCATCATACTCTGGGTAGGCATATTAAAATATTAGGTATAGTAACGGGGGTAGTCCCTGGTCTTGGATGGACTTGGGATTTCCATTACAATAAGGCCCCAAGTTGGGTCATGTGAAGTTGGTATTAGAGTTTTAGGTTCATGGTCAGTTGGGAGTCCATAAG
This sequence comes from Capsicum annuum, assembly GCF_002878395.1. Classification (NCBI taxonomy): domain Eukaryota; kingdom Viridiplantae; phylum Streptophyta; class Magnoliopsida; order Solanales; family Solanaceae; genus Capsicum; species Capsicum annuum. Next base: position 148,787 of record NW_025859471.1, read on the forward strand.
CCATGTCAAGTAAAGTATATTTTAAGGGTATGTAGTGTGCCACACTCGTAAGGGAGAGGCTATAAGGCATTTAAGAATATTTTGCTTTTTCTGTATTCTATTTTCAAGCTTAGAGTCTAAGTCCCAGAATCTTCTATAATCTTGATTTTTTTTACTTTTCAGATCATTCCTTAACGATTTAGATGCAAAAGAACTTCTTTGTCCCAACTGGGGACAATGTTGAAGGGACACAAAGGATACATACTTGGTCTAGGGTTTTAGTCCCTAATATTTATGGAGTTCCACCAGTTGCTACTAGTCCTCTGTAGGGTGAGGTGACAAATATAGAATTTTGTCAATCGATTTATGTTATTTCTCAGTTAGTTATTATTCAGGATAAGTGGGATGCATATAGTGTTTCATCTGTTATGTCCGTAAGGGTTGTCAAATTTATGAAGATTAATCTTCTTACTTTTAATGGTATAAAGGTGGAGAAGGTTCGTCAGGGTTTCTTAGAGAAAATAGAGAAAATTTTTAGGGTAATGCAGGACATAAATGTGGAAGGGGTGAATTTTGCTACCTACCAGCTTTAGGATATGGCATACCAATAGTATGACTAGTGGGGTAGAATGAGAAATGATATTAAGGATTCCACTTTGTAGGAGGCTTTCTCCCATGCTTTTCATGACAACTTCTTTCCTTAGGAGTTGAGGGAAGCAAAGGCAGAGGAATTGGTCAATCTGAGACAAGGGAAATATCAGTGAAGGAATATGCCTTGAAGTTCTATTAGTTTTCAAGGTATATTCTAGAATTGGTGTCTGATATGAGGGCAAAGATGAGAAAGTTTGATTTAGGACTATCTCAAGATTTGATCCTTGAAAGTAAGATTGTGATGCTGATTAAGGATATAGATATATCTAGGTTGGTGGTTCATATTCAACAGGAGGAGGAAGAAAACAAAAAGCAGGCTGAATTTGGGGAAAGGTAGGGTAAGAAGTTTAGGTCTTCTGAAAAAGGTGGTAGGCAATAATTTAAAACACTAGTTTTTGTACCTTAGAAAATTTCCTTGTATTTTGGTCTCTGGACCCAATATGACTCATGGGTATGACCTGTATGTTTGGGTACTAATGATATGGTCTAGTTGTATGCTGACCAATATTGGTTGGTGGGGTGGATTTTGGTCAGTGGAATGGGTACAACTTGGTTATATGAATTGTATTGTTGGATACAAATTGTTTGGTTCTTTCACTTAACCTTATACTTGGTAACTTAAGTTGGATCTGAGTACAAGTGGCTCACCAAAAATCCTAAGCCAGGGTACGAGTCATACTAGGGGATCGTATGGTGGATAGTGTTCAAACCTTCTATGATTCTATCTTACCAGGGATATGAGTGATGGGTATGGATCTTACATTGTCAATACGGCCTGGGTAGGATGATTCATACAGTTGACAATGTTCGATTCAAGGGTTAAGGCTTAGCATACGAGTGGTGGGTACCACTCATATCAAAGGGTATGACTTGTGAGGGTAAGTCATACCCATGTGAAGGGATTTTTGTGTAACTTAAGTAGGGGTATTCTGGACATTTCTCCACTTACCCCAATAAGCCCCCATGAATTCTAACTCACTTGTTAGGCTATTTACCCTATTATTCTATTCATTAACACTTAGAAACTCTTCCTAAACATTTTATAATTCTTTCAGGAGCTTTTGGGCAAAGAAGTTAGGGTTTCAACTAGAGGAAAAAATTGGGGATCTTGTTGGTGGTTTCTATCCATAATCTTTGTCAATTAAGGCATGTTCTCTTTTCTCATTGTCAGTTTCAATTAAAGGCATGGTTTTATA
>NW_025859471.1:153612-164994 GCF_002878395.1 Capsicum annuum
AAGGAAACATATATCCATAGTTTAGTTAAAGAAATAAATTGAAAACATAAGAATTCATGCTTTACATGGGAACCCTAAGCTTTAAGGGTGAATTACACTTGGAGAATTGAGTAATGGGACTCACTGGGTGAAAGAAAACCCATTTATTAAATCCCACATACCTGAGTTTTAAAACCTTGAAGAAACTTTGGATTTGAAACCAGAAGTTGAAAATCCCTATCTCTTGCTTGGAGAGGAAAATTGCCTATTTCTCTCTCTAAAATTTCTAAGTGTTGAATAAATTTTAAGGAATGGGGGTATTAGGGGTATTTTAGAGTAATAATTCAGCTCTTAGAAAGCTTAAATGACATAGATTTGGTGTTAAAATTGTGTGAAAAGACCAAACAACCCCTCCAAAATCATTTTGGAAAACTCCTAGAAATAATTCCAACGACATAGGCTATGAATCGTAGGGCTTGCTTACAAGTTGTAGCATGAGTCTTAGCCAAAATACCTAAATTTTGGTCCTCACTACTTTGATGATTACTCTTCTAACGACTCATAGCATCCTGATGATGAGTCATCATCACTGGCAGATTTGACAGTACTTCAGTAATTTGGCCATAACTTTTTTACTCTGACTGTGGATTAATGTGAAACTCAAGATGTTCAAAAGATAATTCAATTATCTATCTTTTAGTGGGTATTGATCTCAAACATTCTTAGTAGTCAGAAACTAATGCTCGTTTTAAGCTGACTATAGCAATATTCTTCACAAGAATTCAATCGGTAAGGGATAATTGGACCTATCTTAAGCTAGGAGTAATTTGAGACCTTTATATATGTCAAGGCACTCATAAAACTACCAAAATATGGTATTTGATTTTTTATGAACTTAAAGTATGGTACTAATATTGATTTTGATTTTTGGGGTGTTACACGACTATGCTAGTTCAATAAGCCAACTACCTACAATTTATTCTAAACATCATCACAAGTAGCAAGAATAACAATGGTAAGCAATTATCTAAATACAATCCATCCAAAAGTCAGGGATACCTATATTGATGCTCTCCATATCACCTAAGAAGGACCCCAATGCTAAATAATTTATAAAAAATACAAGGAAACCAACATACAACATATAAACACTTCAAAAAATCTAAGGTCCATCTCAACTTGCCTCTTAAGAAGATCTACAAGCTAAGAAACACTCCAATGAATCAACCAAAATCTTTACTCCCTTGAATCAAACTCCAAATACGACCAATATAAACAAATACGATATCTACTAGACAAAAGGATTCCTTCAATATCCGTATCGGCTATATTTATTCCACTTCCAAAACACGCTTTGAAAATTGACCCCAAATGGAAAAAGGTAAATTCAAATTTTATTAAAGAATCATATTCCTCTTGTTAAAAGGAGTCTAAATCTAAAATCCCAACTAAAGCCAAGTTGACCTCATACTCAAAATCAAAGAAAATCTTATTTCACAGTTATTAGGTAAACACTCCCAAATCATGTTTAAAATCAAGGTTTTGAAGGTATATTTATAAAAATTAACAGGAAGGGATTAATTTAAGGTTTAGAAACATACACATAGAAGAAATATCCAAAACCCTTTTGAAATTGCATAAAACTAAGGCCCCAAACTCCACAAATGTAGAAAATACATTTTGGGGCCAAAATAGAATAATAACTTATGCAGGTCAAATTAACTTTGAGAAATCTATCCCCTTGTATCAATTAAGAGGTTGAGCTGGCCTATACCTTCAAAAATGTTAGTGTTTCTCCACGAACATAAAGAAGAAATCAACCCAGCCCACAAAAAGAGCTTTGTGATCATGGTGCCTACCATAGCGATTAGGTAAAGAAATAATTCATTCATTGTGAATGTGATATGGGGGTCATGAATAAAAAAGAAATAATATTGAATAGTATCTTAAATTTTATGAAATTCACGAGCAATATGGAAAAGTAAGTGGGTGAATTTGATGTCAATCAGTAAGTAACAAAACTTGAATGCTTAGGATTGTAAACAATAGAAAACGAACACTAAGACTGTGTTCCCCTGGCTTTACAACTACAGAATATTCTCTTGTTCGACCAACTTATATAACTGCTATGTATACAAAGTTGACCAGCTCTATACTATCAATAGTCTTATGAATGCATAGATAGATTTCACCCTTTACCTTGTGAGTCTCAGGGTGTAGCCTTGATGTCCCTTGTATATAACCTCAGTACAACTCTTACCTTTTGAGTCTTGAGTTGATTAGTTGAGGGTTGATAACTTATCTCCTTTTTCTACGTCTTAAGACTCCCTTGTGAGGATGTTCTCGAATACAGACATAAATATTTTTCTCTACTGGAAGGACAAATCTTATGGGACTAGATCACTTTACAATAATGTGCAAAGTCAGCAAACTAGGGAATTAGATCTTACGATGCTGCCAAAATCTCCTCTTCTAGGAATGTACCATCAATTTCAAGACCATTCCCTACTTTCTACATTACTTTATCCTTATTTTCTGGAAAAATAATCAGCAACTTGATTCTCTATACCCTTTCGATCTTTTACCTTAAAATAAAACTCTTGTAGCAAAAGAACCCAACGGATAAATATAAGATTTATATCTTTCTTTGCCATCAGGTATCTCAAGGTTGCATAATAAGTATGCACAACAACCTTAGTGCCAATCATATAAGACCAAATTACTCAAAGGCAAGAATAACTGCTAATAACTCTTGTTCAGTCACTGTATAATTCTTCCAAGCAGTATTTTAAAGCCTTGCTGGCATAATAGATAGGGTGAAAAATCTTCTCTCACCTTTGGACTATACATCACCTAGAGCCACTCTTCTTGTATCTTATATAATCTCAAATGGCAAGGACCATTCAGCGTACACAATGATAGGAGCAGACACCAACTGTTCCTTTAAGCACTCAAAATATTTTAAACATACCTCATCAAAATCAAACTTCACCTCTTTCTCAATAAGCTTACACATGGGATTTCCAATCTTTGATAAATCCTTGTTTAATCATCGGTAAAAACCTACATGACCACAAAAGCTTTGAATTCCATTAACCAAAGTTGGTGTTGAAAGTTTCTCAATGTAATACCCCGAGACTCTAACCAATAGTGCAACAATAAATCAAGCTCATGATAAATAAATTATATTGTTTTGGGTTGTTTTTGATCAAGGATGGTGTGTATTAAGGCCTTAAAAATGTCCCACCGATTGGGTGAATCAAAACATTCCTTACCGATTGAATTCTTGGGAAGGATATTGGTATAGTCAACTTCAAATGATTATATCTCTTATTATACTTTAAATATTTGATCTCATGACCTTTAAACAGATATATAATTGAATTAGCTTTCCAACGATACCAATTTTGTCAAAATCCGATACCGGAGCAAAGAGTTATACCCATTTTACTCCAGCATGTCAAATTCGAAAAGAGTGACGACATTTCTGATGGCCTGTCACATTTTTGACGACATTTGTGACGACGTCATCACTTTTTAGATGAAATTTCTGATGACATCATTAGCCTTAGGCAGAAATTCATAAAATTCCATCATTTTCTCATCCAATTTTCTTGAGATAATATATTTAGGGTTATATCAAGAACATAAATCTTCCAAGAATCATCCATAACTCTTCAAAAATTATTAAACAACCAAGTTCCTTATAGTATGGGCTTCAATAATTATTTATTTCAGGTGTGGATAAAGTCTCAAGCACTAAAATTCATCCAATTTTAAAGATTAAGGTATGTGGGGTTTTGAACAAGAACACTTCTTTCGTTCTTGTGCCCAAATGTTTAATTTCTATTGAATTTCATTAATTTTGCAAAGTGGGTTAGCACCCAAATTACTTTATCAATGATTTATGAGTTTGAGCGATACAAGATTGACACATATGACTACTTCATTGTCTTATTTCTTAAATTACGAATTTATGTCATGAGTTGTACATTGTTGTCATGAAATGATAATATCTAAGTGATTTATGGTAAGTTTTATGATTTATATTTTTCCATGAGAAGTTTGCCTATTGAATATATTGATATTGAGCTTGAGAGTCAAGAACAAGTTCTATGATGTTTTCTGGAAGATTTGATACTTGATATGATTTGATAAGCAAGTGTACTTAATAATGAGAAAGATTATTTTGAGATTTAGTCGAGTTAGTAATCCACAATTTGATTATGATTTACAAGTGAGATATATATTTATATTTTGGTCTTCATGATAGACCCTTAAGTTGATTAATGTGGATTTCCTAACGCGTTCTAATCTTAAGTCTTGGAGTAGTATTTAGCACCGAGCGGGAAGTATGGGTTCAGCGCATCCTACTTCCCCAGAACTATGTGCCACCGTAGGATTAAGATTAAGGGCCAAAGGCCAAGATAGTTATCACTAAAGTTAAGGTTCTACTCCGATGGAAAGGATAGAACAACTCTCCCAACGTGGGCAATAGGTTGGAATCCATGTAAACTCACATAATTTATGTCGGTTATAAGAAACTCCCAAGTCCATCCAAGTTTCATGAGTTATCGAGTCACTCTAAGCCATGAGTCAAAGAGTTTCAGTTGAGTCCAACGGTTTGTGAGATTTATGAAGCATGTCTTATTATTGATGATTTATGGAAAATATTTTTCAGGTAACTCAAGCGAAGAGAGTCATTATTATCAGCATGCATGATTTTCTTATACATTTAGGATATTATTTAAATGTTGCTTGCACCCCCACATACTCAGTACATTCCCAAGTACTAATTCCTATACTCTTCTATGTTCTATATTTTCTCATGATGTAGGTTTAGGTGCTCAGTCTCTGCAGCAATAGTGATTCTCGAGTACCTCCATCTACATTCGTAGAGTTGGTGAGTCCTCATGGTTTGAAGACCTATGTCCCCAATTTTTCTCTTGATAGTAGATAGTTATTTATTTATAGTTTAATATGGGTCAGTTTGAGATCTGTCCCAATGGCTCCTCAGTCTTATGTAGTAGAGGCTTTGTTAGACTAGAGTACAAGTATATACAAAACTTCAGTATTTTGACTGTCCAGGATAATATTTCTTTGTATTCTAGTATGTTCATGACATGGTTATTCTTCTTTATTATAGCTTGATTATTGTCATAGTGAGTTATAGAGGTGATGTCAGGCTCAGAGGGTTATCTTGACGTCGCGTTTGGCCTTAACCACTGTGTGATGTCTTGGGATGGTATCTTGGGGCATTACTATCTTGGTATCAAAGCCTAAGGTTTAAAGGAGTCCTAGGGAGTCTGACAAGCTGCATTACATAGAGTCTTGATCATCGGTGTGTAGCGTACCACATCTATGAGTAAGAGCCTACGGAAAATTTTAGGAAATATCATTTCTTTCTTTCAAAAGTCTTTTGTGCCTACAACTATTTCTCTTTGCTATTAATTCATGCTCTTTTATGACAAAAAATGCCTCCTCGTAGAGCTCATAGAAACAACGAATGACCTCAACCCGTTGATCTTTTAAATGAGACAGTGACTCATGCCGAATTTAGGGCAGCTTTTCAGGTGCTAGCCCAGGCAGTTAGCGCCAATGCTCAGACTAATGTTTAGGCTACTATTACACCATCACAAGAAGGGAATTTTGCAGCAGCTCAAGTTCGGGATTTTATACGGATGAATCCTCCAGAGTTTTATGGGTTAAGGGTAGGTGAGGACCCACAGATGTATCTTGATAAGATGAAAAAGATCACCCAAATTATGCATATAACAAGGGAACAATATGTGGAGCTAGCTTCCTATCACTTAAAAGATGTTACTTATGATTGGGTGGAGTTGTGGAGGAAGAGTAGAGGGGAGAATGCCGCTCCCATGACTTGACAGTTGTTCCAGGATGCATTCTTAGACCAATTCTTTCCCCTGGAGCTGAGGGAAGCAAAAGTAGAAGAATTTATGAGCTTGAGATAAGGCTCCATGACAGTTAAGGAATATTGTCTTAAATTTAACCAATTGTCTAAGTATGCTCCCAGTATGATGGTTGATTCCAGGACCAGTATTAGTAAGTTTTTGACTGGCGTATCGAGTTATGTTGTGATAGAGTGTAGGTCCACTATGCTCAATAGGGACATGGATCTTTCTAAATTGATGATACATGCCCAGCAGATTGAAGTGGACAAGGTAAGAGAGAGAGAGAGAGGGAATAAGAGAGTTAGATTAGTGCAGTAGGGGTATAGTCAGAGTATATTTTCTGGAGGGATTCACCCTCAATTTCAGAGGAGGGATTCACCCTCAGTTTTAGAGCCATTCTTTTATGCCACGACCGTCATTAGCTAGTACTCCCGCATCAAGAGTTAGGTAGGAGAAGGGAAATAGACCTACTGTGTCTAGGTCTTAGGACAGTGTGAGTAATAGAACTAATTATCCCCCGTGTTCTAAGTATTGTAGGATTCATCCTGGAGAGTGTATGGCTAAGTAGAGAGGTTGTTTTGGTTATGGTAAGTTAGGCCACAAATTCAGGGATTGCCCATATGCTAGACAGGGGGAGCCATAATATTCGTCCTCAGAGTTAGGCTATTAGTGCTCCAGCCCCTTGGGTTTTTCCTATTCCTCCTCAGGGTTCCTCGTCTAGTATTGTTAGTGGTTAGTGCCAGAATTACTTTTATGCTATGCACCCCGCCAGGAGTAGGAGGATTCACCAGATGTTGTTACTGGTATGCTTTGTGTTTTTCATTTTGATATGTATATGTTGATGGACCCTGGGTCAAGTATTTCTTATGTGACTCCGTTAGTGGATGTGAATTTTGAGATCTACGCTGAAAAGATTCCTGAGCCTTTTCTAGTTTCTACTCCAGTAGGTGAACCTATTGTTGCTAAGAAAGTTTAAAAGAAGTGTCCTATCACTGTCCTTCACAGAGTTATGTTTGCAGATTTGATTGAGTTAGACGTAGTTGATTTTGACATTATTCTGGAAATGGATTGGCTTCACTCTTGTTATGCATGTATAGACTGTTGTATCTGTGTAGTCAAGTTTCAGTTTCCCAATGAGCCATCCTTTGAGTTGTCCAAAAATTTTGTATCTCCCAGGAGTCATTTCATATCTTATCTTAAAGCTTAGAAATTGATATCCAAGGGTTGCATCAATTATTTGGTTTGAGTTAAACATGCTAAGTTTGAGACTCCGACTATTCAGTCGATTAGCATTGTTAATGAGTTTTGTGATGTTTTTCCAAAAGATTTCCGAGGGGTACCTCCCGATAGAGAGATAGAATTTGGGATTGATCTTCTCCCCGACATGCAGCCTATTTCTATTCCTCCATATCGTATGGCCCCATAGAACTTAAGGAGTTGAAAGAGCAACTCAAAGATCTTCTAGTTAAGGGTTTCATAAGGCCTAGCATATCTCCGTGGGGTGAACCGATTCTATTTGTGCAAAAAAAAAGATGGTTCATTATGGATGTGCATTGATTATCGTCAGTTTAACAAGGTCACAGTCAAGAACAATACCCTCTTGCTAGAATTGATGACCTGTTTGATCAGCTGCAAGGTGCTAACTATTTCTCAAAAATAAACTTGAGATTCGTTTATCACCAGCTTAAAGTTAAGGAGTGTGATATTCCAAAGAAAGTTTTTCGATCCCGATATGGTCATTTTTGAGTTCTTGGTCATGTCCTTCGGGCTAACAAATGCCCCAGCAGACTTTATGGACCTCATGAATTGGGTGTTCAGACTGTACCTGGATATGTTTGTTATTGTGTTCATAGATGATATTCTTGTATACTCCCGAAGTGAGAACAACCATGCAGATCATCTCTGAATAGTCTTGAAAACCCTTAAAGATCATCAACTATTTGCAAAATTTAGTAAATGCAAATTTTGGCTAAGGTTAGTTGCTTTTCTGGGTTATATTGCTTCTTCTGAAGGTATTCGAGTTGACCCTCAAAATATAGAAGTTGTGAAAAATTAGCCTAGACCTATTTTCCCATTTGATATTAGGAGTTTCTTGGGTCCAGCTGTCTACTACCGTCATTTTTTGAGAGTTTCTCTTCTACTTCATCATCTTTGACTCGGTTGACCCAAAATAAAATTAAATTCCTGTGGTCTGACTCTTGCGAGAAGAGTTTTCAAGAGTTGAAAACTCGACTCACTTTGGCCCCTGTGTTGGCCCTTCCAAATGGTGTAGATGATTTTGTCGTGTACTGTGATGCGTCTAGAGTTAGGTTGGGTTGTGTGTTGATACAAAAAGGTAAGGTTATAGCGTATGCCTCTAGATAATTGAAACCGCATGAGAAAAACTACCCTACCCATGACCTTGAGTTAGCTGCAGTGGTTTTTACCTTGAAAATCTAGAGACACTATTTGTACAATATTTATGTTGATGTCTTTACGGATCACAAGAGTTTGCAGTATGTGTTTACTCAGAGAGAGTTGAATCTTCATCAGAGGTGGTGGTTAGAATTGTTAAAGGACTATGATATGAATGTGTTGTATCACCTGGGCAAGGCCAATATAGTGATAGATGCCCTTAGCAGGTCGTCCATGGATAGTGTAGCATAGGTCAAGGAAGATAGGAAGGAGTTAGCTCATGAGGTGCATCGTCTGGCTAGATTGGGAGTTAGATTGTTTGATTTAGTTGAGGGTAATGTTTGGGTCCAGAGTAGTTTTGAGGTTTCTATAGTTTTGGAAGTAAATGAGAAACAAGATATGGATCCTAGTTTGGTTAGACTGAAGGAGTCAGTTAAAGACTAAAAGGTGGATGTTTTCTCCTAAGGGGAAAATTGTGTATTGAGATTTCAAAATAGATTATGTGTGCCTGATGTTGAAGATTTAAGGCAGAGAATTATGGCTGAAGTGCATGGCGCGCATGGTACGCAATATTCTATTCATCCTGAGTTCTACCAAGATGTACCACAATTTGCGAGAAATCTATTGGTGGAATGGTATAAAAAGGATATAGAAAAATTCGTATAGAAGTGTACAACTTGCCAATAGGTTAAGATACAATACCAAATATCTGGTAGAATCATGAAAGAATTTAGTATTCCTACTTGGAAGTGGGAGGAAGTAAATATAGATTCTGTGACTGGTTTACCTCCTTCTCAACGTCATCATGATTCGATTTCGGTCTTTGTAGACAGGTTGACTAAGTCCATGCATTTTATGCCAGTGCATACATCTTTCATCGCTGAGGACTATGCTAAGCTGTACATTCGAGAGTTAGTCAGGTTGCATAGAGTCCCTTTGTCTAATATCTTCGATAGGGGTACTCAATTTACTTCTCATTTTTGGAGGGCTTTTCAAAAGGGTCTTGGTACCCAAGTTCATCTTAGCTCCGCTTTTCATCCACAGACCAATGGTCCGGCTGAGAGGACATGTGTTCTTCATTTTAAAGGAATTAGGGATGAACATTTTCCATTGATTGGATTTTCTTACAACAACAGTTTTCATGCTAACATTGGAATGGCTCCATTTGAGGCTTTATATGGAAGGCGATATAGATCACCCATAGGTTGGTTTCAAGTAAGTGAAGCCACTGTGAGTGGACCTAATGTTGTGTTTGAGGCTATGGAGAAAGTTAAGCTGATTCGGGAAAGGTTGAAGACAACCCAGAGTCATCAGAAGTCATATGCAGATGTGAAAAGAAGAGCTCTTGAGTTTGAGATTAACAATTTGGTGTACTTAAAGATTCCACCCATGAAGGGGGTGAAAAGATTTGGTAAGAAAGGGAAGCTTAGTCCCCGATATGTTTCCCTTATAGAGTTTTGAAACATGTTGGGAAAACAACTTACGAGATTGAATTGCCTGCCGAGTTTTCAGTTGTCCATCCTATCTTTCATGTTTCTATGCTCAAGAATCACATTGGTGATTCTGTTGTTGTTGATCCGTCAAGAAGTTTTGATGTTCAGGATAGCCTTTCGTATGATAAAGTTCCAGTTGAAAACCTAGATTATCAAGTTCATAGACTAAGAAATAAGGAAGTTCCCTTGGTCAAAGTTCTGTGGAAAAATCAATCATTCGAGCGTGCTACTTATGAAGCAGAAACAAATATGCAAACCAGATACCCTCATCTCTTCTCCACGAGTTCAAATTAAGCCTAAGGTACTGTTCTTCCCTAATCCAGTTTCCTTATAATCCAGTGTATTCATCTATATGGTTATTTTCTCTACAATTTATGCATTTTTTGAACTACTCGAAAGTTTAGAATGGAGTAAGCCCTTTTAGTTAGTCGTTCAAGCTATATGTGCTCATTTTCTCTTGTTCTTGTCCTATCTAGCCACATTCAAGGACGAATGTTTTCAAGAGGGAGATATTGTAATACCCTGAGATTCTAACCAATAGTTCAACCATGAATCAAGCTCATGAGGAATAAATTATAATGTTTTGGGCTATTTTCTGATCAGGGATGGTGTGTATTAAGGCCCTAACGTTGTCCTAACGATTGGGTGAATGAAAATATTCCTTACCGATTGAATTCTTGGTAAGGATATTGGTATAGTCAACTTCAAACGAGAATCTCTCTTATTATACTTAGAATTTTTGAACTCATGACCTATTAATAGATAGATAATTTAATTATCTTTCCAACGATACCAATTTTGTTAAAATCCGATACTGAAGCGAAGAGTTATACCCATTTTACTCCAGCATGTCAAACTGGAAAAGGGTGATGACGTTTCTGACAGCCTGTCACATTTCTGACGACATTTTTGATGACGTCGTCACATTTTTGATGATATTTCTGATGATGTCATCAACCTTAGGCACAAAATCATGAAATTCGACCCTTTTGTGATGACATTTCGTGATGCCCTATCACGAGTCTGACGGCCTGTCACGGATGTCGTCAGCTATTTTTTTCAGCAATTTAGATATGTTTTTGCAAGGTATTTTGGTCTTTTCCCATCTTTTGGAGGCCTCTATAAATATGATAATCCCATCTAAACCCTAATTCCATCATTTTTTCTTCCAATTCTCTTGAGATAATTTATCTAGGGTTACATCAAGAACATAAATCTTCCCAGAATCATCCATAAATCTTCAAAATTTCTTCAAGAACCAAGTTCCTCATAGTGTGGTCTTCAAGAATTATTTATTTCAAGTGTGGATAAAGTCTTAACCACTAAAGTTCATCCAATTTCAAAGATTAAGGTATGTGGGGTTTTGAACAAGAACACTTCTTTCGTCTTGTGCCCAAAGATTTAATTTCTATTGAATTTCATGAATTTTGCAAAGTGGGTTTACACCCAAATTACTTTATCAAGGATTTATGAGATTTGAGCTATACAAGATTGACACATATGACTACTTCATTGTTTTATTTCTTAAATTAAGAATTTATGTCATGAGTTGTATATTATTATCATTTCATGATAACAATATACAACTCATGACATAAATTCTT